>NC_059445.1:86777961-86965461 GCF_905237065.1 Salmo salar
TCCTCCTCCTCCTCCTGTTCCTTCTCGTCCTCCTCCTGTTCCTCCTCCTCCTCCTGTTCCTCCTCCTCCTCCTGTTCCTTCCTCCTCCTCCCCCCATCAGGAGCTTATGATCCAGAATGAGGTCGCCATCCTGAGGAAGGTGAAACACCCCAACATTGTCCTGCTGATTGAGGAGATGGACACTTACAGCGAGCTTTACCTGGTCATGGAACTGGTGAAGGTACGCAGCCCTGGGGGGTGTGTGTTATACCTGGGGCTATTATGTGTTCACAGCCTCCAGTCATGACTGTTGTTCCAGAACCAGGAGGGGAGTCTTGACAGTTACAGGAGGATCTGTGACAGTTACAGGAGGAGGCTTGACAGTTACAGGAAGAGTCTTGACAGTTACAGGAAGAGTCTTGACAGTTACAGGAGGAGTCATGACAGTTACAGGAGGAGTCTTGACAGTTACAGGAGGAGCCTTGACAGTTACAGGAGGAGTCTTGACAGTTACAGGAGGAGCGTCTTGACAGTTACAGGAGGAGCCTTGACAGTTACAGGAGGAGCCTTGACAGTTACAGGAGGAGTCTTGACAGTTACAGGAGGAGCCTTGACAGTTACAGGAGGAGTCTTGACAGTTACAGGAGGAGTCTTGACAGTTACAGGAGGAGAGTCTTGACAGTTACAGGAGGAGCCTTGACAGTTACAGGAGGAGTCTTGACAGTTACAGGAGGAGTCTTGACAGTTACAGGAGGAGCCTTGACAGTTACAGGAGGAGTCTTGACAGTTACAGGAGGAATCTTGACAGTTACAGGAGGAGGGTCTTGACAGTTACAGGAAGAAGGTCTTGACAGTTACAGGAGGAAAGTCTTGAAAGTTACAGGAGGAGAGTCTTGACACTTACAGGAGGAGAGTCTTGACAGTTACAGGAGGAGAGTCTTGACAGTTGCAGGAGGAGAGTCTTGACAGTTACAGGAGGGGGGTTTTGACAGTTACAGGAGGAGACCTTGAAAGTTACAGGAGGAGACCTTGAAAGTTACAGGAGGAGAGTCTTTACAGTTACAGGAGGGGGGTCTTGACAGTTACAGGAGGAGAGTCTTGACAGTTACAGGAGGATTCTTGACAGTTACAGGAGGAGCCTTGACAGTTACAGGAGGAGGCTTGACAGTAACAGGAGGAGAGTCTTGACAGTTACAGGAGGACACTTGACAGTTACAGGAGGAGCTTGACAGTTACAGGAGGAGCCTTGACAGTTACAGGAGGGGAGCCTTGACATTTACAGGAGAAGAGTCTTGACAGTTACAGGAGGAGAGTCTTGACAGTTACAGGAGGAGAGTCTTGACAGTTACAGGAGGAGAGTCTTGACAGTTACAGGAGGAGAGTCTTGACAGTTACAGGAGGAGCCTTGACAGTTACAGGAGGGGAGCCTTGACAGTTACAGGAGGAGAGTATTGACAGTTACAGGAGGAGAGTCTTGACAGTTACAGGAGGAGAGTATTGACAGTTACAGGAGGAGAGTCTTGACAGTTACAGGAGGGGGGTCTTGACAGTTACAGGAGGAGCCTTGACAGTTACAGGAGGATCCTTGACAGTAACAGGAGAAGCCTTGACAGTTAGAGGAGGAATCTTAAAGGTTTCTAATTTTAATGACTCTGTGTCTCTGTGTCTCTGTGTCTCTGTGTCTCTGTGTCTCTGTGTGTGTGTGTGTCTGTGTCTGTGTGCGTGCGTGTGTGCATGCGTGTGTGCGTGCGTGCATGTGTGCGTGTGTGCGTGCGTGTGTAGACCCTATTTTAAGCTGCTGCTCCACTTAGTCCGCTCAGGGACCCTGACAGGGAGGGTGTGTGTGTGTGTGTGTGCGCGTAGATGAATGTGTGGTGTGTGTGTGTGTGTGTGTCGAGTGAGAATTGAGGACACCTCTGCTTCTCAGGACACTGCTTCATACACAGTTTTTGAATAATCACAAACAAAACCATCCTTCCCAATTGGGATTGTATTAATATTGTCGCATGTCATTGTGTGTGTTGTCCACAGGGGGGCGATCTGTTTGACGCCATCACGTCCACCAACAGATACACAGAGAGAGACGCCAGCGGGATGCTGTACAACCTGGCCAGCGCCATCAAATACCTCCACAGTCTCAATATCGTACACAGAGACGTCAAACCAGAAAACCTACTGGTAAGTCAGATGTGTGTGTGTGTGTGTGTGTGTGTGTGTGTGTGTGTGAGTGTGTGTGTGTGTGTGTGTGTACCCTATAATGACAAAGACAAAACTGTTTTTTAGAAGTTTTTGCAAATGTATTAACAATAAAAAACGGAAATATCACATTTACATAAGTATTCAGACCCTTTACTAAGTACTTTGTTGAAGCACCTTTGGCAGCGATTACAGCCTCCAGTCTTCTTGGGTATGACGCTACAAGCTTGGCACACCTGTATTTGGGGAGTTTCTCCCATTCTTCTCTGCAGATCTTCTCAAGCTCTGTCAGGTTGGATGGGGAGCGTCGCTGCACAGCTATTTTCAGGTCTCTCCAGAGATGTTCGATCGGGTTCAAGTCCAGGCTCTGGCTGGGCCACTCAAGGACATTGAGACATTGAGACTTGTCCCAAAGCCACTCCTGCTTTGTATTGGCTCTGTGCTTAGCGTCGTTGTCCTGTTGGAAGGTGAACCTTCACTCCAGTCTGGTCCGGATTTCCGGATTTCCCTGGAGCAGGTTTTCATCAAGGATCTCTCTGTACTTTGCTCCGTTCATCTTTCCCTCGATCCTGACTAGTCTCCAAGTCCCCACCAGTGAAAAACATCCCCATAGCATGATGCTGCCACCACCATGCTTCACCGTAGGGATGGTGCCAGGTTTCCTCCAGACATGATGCTTGGCATTCTGGCTAAGGAGTTAAATCTTGGTTTCATCAGACCAGAGAATCTTGTTTCTCATGGTCTGAGAGTTTTTAGATGCTTTTTGGCAAACTCCAAGTGGGCTGTCATGTTCCTTTTACTGAGGAGTGGATTCCATCTGGCCACTCTACCATAAAGGCCTGATTGGTGGAGTGCTGCAGAGATGGTTGTCCTTCTGGAAGGTTCTCCCATCTCCACAGAGGACCTCTGGAGCTCTGTCAGAGTGACCATCGGGTTCTTGGTCACCTCCCTGACCAAGGCCTTTCTCCCCTGATTGCTCAGTTTGGCCGGTTCGAACCTTATTCCATTGTGTTCTTGGGGACCTTCAGTGCTCCAGAAACTTGTTGGTACCCTTCCCCAGATCTGTGCCTCGACACAATCTTTCACTCAAGTGAAAGTCAACCAGTAAAATAGTTATTGAGTAAAAGTATTTGGTTTTATATATATATACTTAAGTATCTAAAGTAAAAGTACAAATGATTTCTAATTTCATATATTAAGCAAACAAGATGACGCCATTTTCTTGTTTTGTAATTGATTTAAAGATAGCCAGGGGGCACTGAACAAAGCATGTTGTGTTTAGTGAGTCCACCAGATCAGAGGCAGTAGGGATGACCAGGGATGTTCTCTGTTTAGTGAGTCCTCCAGATCAGAGGCAGTAGGGATGACCAGGGATGTTCTCTGTTTAGTGAGTCCTCCAGATCAGAGGCAGTAAGGACGACCAGGGATGTTCTCTGTTTAGTGAGTCCACCAGATCAGAGGCAGTAGGGACGACCAGGGATGTTCTCTGTTTAGTGAGTCCTCCAGATCAGAGGCAGTAGGGATGACCAGGGATGTCCTCTGTTTAGTGAGTCCTCCAGATCAGAGGCAGTAGGGATGACCAGGGATGTTCTCTGTTTAGTGAGTCCTCCAGATCAGAGGCAGTAGGGATGACCAGGGATGTTCTCTGTTTAGTGAGTCCTCCAGATCAGAGGCAGTAGGGATGACCAGGGATGTCCTCTGTTTAGTGAGTCCTCCAGATCAGAGGCAGTAGGGACGACCAGGGATGTTCTCTGTTTAGTGAGTCCTCCAGATCAGAGGCAGTAGGGATGACCAGGGATGTTCTCTTGATAAGTGTGTGAATTTGACCAATTTCCTGTCAAAATGTAACGAGTACTTTTGGGTGTCTGGGAAAATGTAAGGAGTAGAAAGTACATTGTTTTCTTTAGGAATGTGGTGAAGTAAAAGTAAAAGTTGTCTAAAATAAAGTAAAATACAGAAAGAAACTTCTTAAGTAGTACTTTAAAGTGTTTTTATTTAATTACTTTACACCACTGTGTCTTTAAATTGTTTTTACTTAAGTACTTTACACCAAAGATAACTCGAAGAGCTCTAACTCTCACCTTTATAAAAGACAAAAGGTTATTCATTTTATGGCAAAAGTAACTACATGACTGAATCATGACATGTAAATGTTTTGCTGTTATGTGAATACATGTCACTGGAAGTATTTAGTGCATTACAGTGACCACATGATAGATATTCTAATACATACAATTATTATCTACATTATATTTCTAACTGTCCTCACAATGTTACATCTTCCATCTGTTTCCCTCTCCTCTTTCCTCTCCTCTCTCCCCCCTCTCCCCTCCCCTCCCCTCCTCTCCTCTCCTCTCCTCTCCTCTCCTCTCCTCTCCTCTCCTCTCCTCTCCTCTCCTCTCCTCTCCTCTCCTCTCCTCTCCTCTCCTCTCCTCTCCTCTCCTCTCCTCTCCTCTCCTCTCCCCTCCCCTCCTCTCCTCTCCTCTCCTCTCCTCTCCTCTCCTCTCCTCTCCTCTCCTCTCCTCTCCTCTCCTCTCCTCTCCCCTCCCCTCCCCTCCCCTCCTCTCCTCTCCTCTCCTCTCCTCTCCTCTCCTCTCCTCTCCTCTCCTCTCCTCTCCTCTCCAGGTGTATGAGCATGCTGATGGCAGTAAGAGTCTGAAGTTGGGGGACTTTGGTCTGGCCACGGTAGTAGACGGACCTCTCTACACAGTCTGTGGGACACCAACATATGTAGCACCCGAGATCATCGCAGAGACAGGGTACGTGTGTGTCTCCTGACCCCCCCCCCCTCTCTACCCCCCTCTCTCCCTCTACCTCTCTCTCTCTCTCTTGGGAAAGGTGGGGGCAGCGAAGAGAGGAGTATGAGTCTCTGAGTCAATGGTGGGATGTGGGGAAAGTCCAAATTCGGCTTTTCTGTCAACAGTACACAGCTCTCTCATCCTCAGAGGCTAGGAGAGTATTGGGGGAACTAGAGCGGTGTATTAGTGAGATGGAGGTAGAGATGGTGGGGCAAGGCAATGTTGGCCTTCAGGCTAATTTAGCTGAATTGCGCAGGGACCTGGGTAGTTTTTTCCAGGTTAAAGCAAAGGGAGCACTTGTAAGAGCTAGGTTCTCCATGCTCAAGGAGATGGATGCTCCCAGCTCCTTCTTCTTTGGTTTGGAAAGACAGAGCAGTGAAGCCAAGGGTATGCATTGTCTACGGCTGTCTGATGGGCGGGTGACCTCTGTGGTGGGTGAGATGCGGGAGCGGACTGTGGAGTTTTATACTGAATTGTATAGGGCAGAAGAGTGTGATCCTTTGTGTGCTCAGGTCTTGTTCACAGAACTCCCTAAACTCTCTCTGGCACAGAGGGACGATTTGGACGTTCCTCTGTTGTCCCATGAACTGGCAGAGGCCGTAACTCAGATGTCCCCCGGTCGTGCACCGGGGGTCGATGGACTCCCAGTGGAGTTTTATAAAAAATTCTGGGGAATAATTGGACAGGACTTCTTTTGCGTGTTGCGTGAATGCGTCGGGGTAGGATAGTTGCCGATGAGCTGCCGTCGGGCGGCTCTGACTCTACTGCCCAAAAAAGGGGACTTGGGTGAACTTAAGAACTGGAGGCCTGTGGCATTACTCTGTGCGGACTACAAGATATTTGCCAAGGTCCTCTCTAACAGACTGAAGTCCCACTTGGACTCGATAGTACACAAGGACCAGACATATTGTGTATCGGGACGCTCAATCACGGACAACTTGTTCTTAATTAGGGACATGTTGGACTTGTCGAGAGGTTCTAATGTGAAATTTGGACTGATCTCTTTAGATCAAGAGAAGGCTTTTTGATAGAATGGATCATGAGTATCTGTTTAATGTGATGTCTGTGTTTGGATTTGGGGAAAGGTTTTTGACCTGTGTGAAGCTGTTGTACGCTGGGGAATCATGTATGGTCAAGGTGGGAGGGGGACACAGTAAGCCAGTCTGGGTGAGACGGGGCATTAGACAAGGATGCCCTCTATCAGGGCAGTTATACACACTAGCCATTGAGCCTTTTTTAGGACTGCTACGCAGGAGGCTGCAGGGAGTGTGCTGGACAGGTATGGGTGTGGTGACAGGCATATCAGTGTCAGCATATGCAGATGATGTTTCTGTGATAGTCAAGGATGGTAAGATATGCAGGCACTGGAGACCCGTCTGAAGGTGTACAAAGGAGCTTCATCAGCTAAGGTGAACTGGGGCAAGAGCAAAGCTCTGTTATGTGGGGCATGGGGGGATAGGGCTCCTCCTCTGCTTCCAGGGGGGTTTGCAGTGGGGTTGTGAAGGGCTTAAAGTGTTGGGGGTGTACCTGGGCTCGGAGAAGTGGGTCAGGAAGAACTGTGAGGGGCTGTCACAGGCAGTGGTGTCAAGACTGGCCAGGTGGAGGTGGATCCTGTCCCAAGTGTCATATAGATAGTGCTGATAATCAACAACCTGGTGGCATCTGCTCGCAGACCAGGCAACGCAAGCTTGTGGACTTTTTCTGGTCGGGCCATCACTGGCTGAGGGTTCCAGTTCCGCAGTGTTGTACGTGACCGTCCACGAAGGAGGACAGGGCGAACTGGAACTGGAGCTGTTCCTCATGAAGCTGGAGACGCTGAGTACAGCAGGTCTTTCAGATTTTTACTCTGCAGTGCTGAGGGCCTGGCAACTGTTCCTCATGAAGCTGGAGACGCTGAGTACAGCTGGTCTTTCAGATTTTTACTCTGCAGTGCTGAGGGCCTGGCACCTGCTAAGGCCCACACGAGAAGGGGGTGTGGAGCCTGGGCTGTGGGTGTGGGGAGTAGCCTATCTTCAACAACCCAGCCATCCCTTTGAGATCGGTTCAGTCGGTCACCCTGCAGAGGAAACTGATGGCGGGGGGGTTTACAAAGGCTGGGTGACCTGAGACTGCTGGGAGAGGAGGTGTGGAAAACCCCGGAAGTCTTGGCACAACAAACAGGAATAACGTCTCTTAGGTTGCTGGAGAGATTCCTGGAGGAGGTCCAGGAGGCACTGTCTCAGCCGGTAAGGGGGGTGTTTGAGCGGCCAAAGGGGGAGGGGCCACCAATGTTTCCGCCACCGCAGGTGACGGCAGAGACTGGAGACTGGCAAGGGGGTCTGGAGGACTTGTTAGATTTTAACCTCTATGGGCTAGGTGGGACGCTAGCGTGCCACCCGTGGTGCACTCCATCAACAGCAGGTGCATTTCAAGAGCGGCAAATTTGAATCCAAATAAATGTCAAAATTCAAATTTTTCAAACATACAACTATTTTACACCCTTTGAAAGATAAACATCTCCTTAATCTAACCACGTTTTACGATTTCAAAAAGGTTTTACGGCGAAAGCATAAATTTAGAGTATGTTAGGACAGTACATTTACAAGAGTTGTGTGTAATGTTTTGTCAAGTCAAAGACAGGGTCACCAAAACCATAAAACCAGCTAAAATGATGCACTAACCTTTTACAATCTCCATCAGATGACACTCCTAGGACATTATGTTAGACAATGCATGCATTTTTAGTTCTATCAAGTTCATATTTATATCCAAAAACAGCGTTTTACTATGGCATTGATGTTGAGGAAATCGTTTCCCTCCAATAACCGGCAGTCAAGTCAGCGTCACAAATTAAATAATTAAAATTAGAAAACATTGGTAAAATATTATATTGTCATTTAAAGAATTATAGATTTACATCTCTTGAACGCAATCAACTTGCCAGATTTAAAAATAACCTTACTGGGAAATCACACTTTGCAATAATCTGAGCACTGCGCCCAGAAAAATACGCGTTGCGATACAGACTAGACGTCATGTTGGGGAGATCTAAAATCGAAAATACTATGTAAATAATCCATTACCTTTGATTCTCTTCATCAGATGTCACTTCCAGGTATCACAGGTCCATAACGAATGTAGTTTTGTTCAAAAAAGCTCATCATTTATGTCCAAAAATCTCCGTCTTGTTAGCACATGATCTAAGCCAGCCGGACTTCTCGTCATGAACGAGGTGAAAAAATATATTTACGTTCGTTCAAACATGTCAAACGTTGTATAGCATAAATCATTAGGGCCTTTTTTAACCAGAACATTAATAATATTCAAGGTGGACGAATGCATACTCTTTTATAACGTATTGGAACGAGGGTACCCAACATGGCTTCCAGTCGAAGCTCGCATCCGCTACAAGACCATGGTGCTTGCCTACGGAGCTGTGAGGGGAACTGCACCTCCGTACCTTCAGGCTCTGATCAGGCCCTACACCCAAACAAGGGCACTCCGTTCATCCACCTCTGGCCTGCTCGCCTCCCTACCTCTGCGGAAGCACAGTTCCCGCTCAGCCCAGTCAAAACTGTTCGCTGCTCTGGCACCCCAATGGTGGAACAAGCTCCCTCACGACGCCAGGACAGCGGAGTCAATCACCACCTTCCGGAGACACCTGAAACCCCACCTCTTCAAGGAATACCTGGGATAGGATAAAGTAATCCTTCTAACCCCCCCCTTAAAAGATTTAGATGCACTATTGTAAAGTGGTTGTTCCACTGGATATTATAGGTGAATGCACCAATTTGTAAGTCGCTCTGGATAAGAGCGTCTGCTAAATGACTAAAATGTAAATGTAAATGAACTCGCGCGCCAGGTGTCTAATGGAACATCATCGTTCCATGGCTCTTGTTCGGTCAGATCTCCCTCCAGAAGACTCAAAACACTTTGTAAAGGCTGGTGACATCTAGTGGAAGCAATAGGAAGTGCCAAAATATTCCTCAGCCCCTGTGTTTTTCAATGGGATAGGTTTAAAGGCAATACAACACATCAGGTATCCACTTCCTGTCAGAAAATGTCTCAGGGTTTTGCCTGCCAAATGAGTTCTGTTATACTCACAGACACCATTCAAACAGTTTTAGAAAATGTAGGGTGTTTTCTATCCATATATAATAAGTATATGCATATTCTAGTTACTGGGTAGGATTAGTAACCAGATTAAATCGGGTACATTTTTTTTATCCAGACGTGCAAATGCTGCCCACTAGCCCTAACAGGTTAACACTCCGAGCCTGGGGGAGTTTGAAGGGGTCGGAGGTAAAGCCCTCTACAACCTCTGCGTTAAGGTGAGGAACATTAGGAGCCTAACAGGAGTGAAGGCACATCAGTGGCAGTGGGGTATGTGGGGTGGAGAGTATGGTGGGTTTTAGATGGAGGGGGCTCTACAAACCCCCAGTACCAAAGAGGTCAGGGGTCCTCCAGTGGAGGGTTCTTCATGGAGCCCTGGCCACTAACCGCTGGTTGGTACGGATTGAACCGGGAGTCGGGCAGGGGTGTCCTTTCTGTGTCATGAGAGAAACTGTGATTCATGTGTTTTCTCTGTGCACCAGGTTAATTCCATTAATATCTCTGTTGGAATGTCTGTGTGAGAGGTTTGGGTTGGTTTTTACTGTTGGGTTGTTTATAAATGGGATACAGGTGTTCGAATAACGAGAAGGTCAAATGTGTTTTTGTTGAATTTTCTGTTGGCTCAGGCAAAGTTAGCTATTTGGCTAACAAGGAGGAACAGGGTCAAAGGTGGGGGGATAACAGACCCTTTACTAGTGTTTAATGGGATGGTCTCTGCGCGCCTTAGGGTTGAGTTTGAGTTCTATAAAATGATAAAAAGTGTGGAGATGTTTCAGGAGATATGGTGTGTTGGGGGTGCTGTCTGTATAGCTGGGGAAGATGTTTCAGGAGATATGGTGTGTTGGGGGGGCTGTCTGTATAGCTGGGGGAGATGTTTCAGGAGATATGGTGTGTTGGGGGGGCTGTCTGTATAGCTGGGGGAGATGTTTCAGGAGATATAGTGTGTTGGGGGGGCTGTCTGTATAGCTGGGGAAGATGTTTCAGGAGATATGGTGTGTTGGGGGGCTGTCTGTATAGCTGGGGGAGATGTTTCAGGAGATATGGTGTGTTGGGGGGGGGCTGTCTGTATAGCTGGGGAAGATGTTTCAGGAGATATGGTGTGTTGGGGGGGCTGTCTGTATAGCTGGGGGAGATGTTTCAGGAGATATGGTGTGTTGGGGGGGGCTGTCTGTATAGCTGGGGGAGATGTTTCAGGAGATATGGTGTGTTGGGGGGCTGTCTGTATAGCTGGGGGAGATGTTTCAGGAGATATGGTGTGTTGGGGGGCTGTCTGTATAGCTGGGGAGATGTTTCAGGAGATATGGTGTGTTGGGGGGCTGTCTGTATAGCTGGGGGAGATGTTTCAGGAGATATGGTGTGTTGGGGGGCTGTCTGTATAGCTGGGGGAGATGTTTCAGGAGATATGGTGTGTTGGGGGCTGTCTGTATAGCTGGGGGAGATGTTTCAGGAGATATGGTGTGTTGGGGGGCTGTCTGTATAGCTGGGGGAGATGTTTCAGGAGATATGGTGTGTTGGGGGGGGCTGTCTGTATAGCTGGGGGAGATGTTTCAGGAGATATGGTGTGTTGGGGGGGCTGTCTGTATAGCTGGGGGAGATGTTTCAGGAGATATGGTGTGTTGGGGGGGCTGTCTGTATAGCTGGGGGAGATGTTTCAGGAAATATGGTGTGTTGGGGGGCTGTCTGTATAGCTGGGGGAGATGTTTCAGGAGATATGGTGTGTTGGGGGGCTGTCTGTATAGCTGGGGGAGATGTTTCAGGAGATATGGTGTGTTGGGGGGCTGTCTGTATAGCTGGGGGAGATGTTTCAGGAGATATGGTGTGTTGGGGGGCTGTCTGTATAGCTGGGGGAGATGTTTCAGGAGATATGGGGTGTTGGGGGGCTGTCTGTATAGCTGGGGAAGATGTTTCAGGAGATATGGTGTGTTGGGGGGCTGTCTGTATAGCTGGGGGAGATGTTTCAGGAGATATGGTGTGTTGGGGGGCTGTCTGTATAGCTGGGGGAGATGTTTCAGGAGATATGGTGTGTTGGGGGGCTGTCTGTATAGCTGGGGAAGATGTTTCAGGAGATATGGTGTGTTGGGGGGTCTGTCTGTATAGCTGGGGAAGATGTTTCAGGAGATATGGTGTGTTGGGGGGCTGTCTGTATAGCTGGGGGAGATGTTTCAGGAGATATGGTGTGTTGGGGGGCTGTCTGTATAGCTGGGGGAGATGTTTCAGGAGACATGGGGTGTTGGGGTGCTGTCTGTATAGCTGGGGGAGATGTTTCAGGAGATATGGTGTGTTGGGGGGTCTGTCTGTATAGCTGGGGGAGATGTTTCAGGAGATATGGTGTGTTGGGGGGGGCTGTCTGTATAGCTGGGGGAGATGTTTCAGGAGATATGGTGTGTTGGGGGGGGCTGTCTGTATAGCTGGGGGAGATGTTTCAGGAGATATGGTGTGTTGGGGGGGCTGTCTGTATAGCTGGGGGAGATGTTTCAGGAGATATGGTGTGTTGGGGGGGCTGTCTGTATAGCTGGGGAGATGTTTCAGGAGATATGGTGTGTTGGGGGGCTGTCTGTATAGCTGGGGGAGATGTTTCAGGAGATATGGTGTGTTGGGGGTGCTGTCTGTATAGCTGGGGAAGATGTTTCAGGAGATATGGTGTGTTGGGGGGGCTGTCTGTATAGCTGGGGGAGATGTTTCAGGAGATATGGTGTGTTGGGGGGCTGTCTGTATAGCTGGGGGAGATGTTTCAGGAGATATGGTGTGTTGGGGGGGCTGTCTGTATAGCTGGGGGAGATGTTTCAGGAGATATGGTGTGTTGGGGGGGCTGTCTGTATAGCTGGGGGAGATGTTTCAGGAGATATGGTGTGTTGGGGGGCTGTCTGTATAGCTGGGGAGATGTTTCAGGAGATATGGTGTGTTGGGGGGCTGTCTGTATAGCTGGGGGAGATGTTTCAGGAGATATGGTGTGTTGGGGGGCTGTCTGTATAGCTGGGGGAGATGTTTCAGGAGATATGGTGTGTTGGGGGGCTGTCTGTATAGCTGGGGGAGATGTTTCAGGAGATATGGTGTGTTGGGGGGGCTGTCTGTATAGCTGGGGGAGATGTTTCAGGAGATATGGTGTGTTGGGGGGGCTGTCTGTATAGCTGGGGGAGATGTTTCAGGAGATATGGTGTGTTGGGGGGCTGTCTGTATAGCTGGGGAGATGTTTCAGGAAATATGGTGTGTTGGGGGGCTGTCTGTATAGCTGGGGGAGATGTTTCAGGAGATATGGTGTGTTGGGGGGCTGTCTGTATAGCTGGGGGAGATGTTTCAGGAGACATGGGGTGTTGGGGTGCTGTCTGTATAGCTGGGGGAGATGTTTCAGGAGATATGGTGTGTTGGGGGGTCTGTCTGTATAGCTGGGGGAGATGTTTCAGGAGATATGGTGTGTTGGGGGGGCTGTCTGTATAGCTGGGGGAGATGTTTCAGGAGATATGGTGTGTTGGGGGGGCTGTCTGTATAGCTGGGGAGATGTTTCAGGAGATATGGTGTGTTGGGGGGGCTGTCTGTATAGCTGGGGGAGATGTTTCAGGAGATATGGTGTGTTGGGGGGCTGTCTGTATAGCTGGGGGAGATGTTTCAGGAGATATGGTGTGTTGGGGGGGCTGTCTGTATAGCTGGGGGAGATGTTTCAGGAGATATGGTGTGTTGGGGGGCTGTCTGTATAGCTGGGGGAGATGTTTCAGGAGATATGGTGTGTTGGGGGGGGCTGTCTGTATAGCTGGGGGAGATGTTTTGGACGTACGGTTGTAGGAGTGGGTATTGTTTTGGGGTATTGTGATGTTGTTTTGTATCATGTGGTAGATGGAAAGGTGAGTATGGTACATGTATGCATTACAGGATATATTTTGGTGTTTTACTTGGGTGGGTGAGTTTTAAATGAAATGAGAAAGTTTCAGTAAAGAAAGACAAAAAGTCAAGTCTCTCTCTCTCGCTCTCTCTCCCTCCCTCCCTCCCTCCCTCCCTCCCTCCCTACCTGTGTATTCTCTCTCTCTCTCTCTCTCTCTCTCCCTCCCTTTCTCTCCCTTCTCCCTCCCTCCCTCCCTCTCTCTCTCGCTGACCTGTGTGTTCTCTCTCTCTCTCTCTCTCCCTCCCTCCCTGTCTCTCCCTCCCTCCCTCCCTACCTGTGTATTCTCTCTCTCTCTCTCTCTCTCTCTCTCTCTCCCTCCCTGTCTCTCCCTCCCTCCCTCTCTCCCTCCCTCCCTCCCTCCCTCCCTCCCTCCCTCCCTCCCTCCCTCTCTGACCTGTGTGTTCTCTCTCTCTCTGTGTGTTCTAGGTATGGCCTTAAGGTAGATATCTGGGCAGTAGGAGTCATCGCCTACATCTTGTTGTGTGGCTTCCCTCCCTTCCGCGGGTAAGATCAACTGAATCCACAAACTCCACATGTTATGGCGAATTACACAAACAAAACTGTCCCCGCTGTCCTGCTCCAATCTGACATGTAGCTACAAAGTCTTAATTTTGATGAATCGATGTCTGGAGTGGAATCCAGAGCTTCAGTGTGTGGTGCCGTACTCCCGTAATGTGGTTGGAAGGAGGTATTGCTGAATCTCCCAGCCCAACAACATCATATGAAACCAGTGCTAATATTTCGTTTTTACTTTCAGCTTCAGTAATGTTTCATTGATGTTATTGTGGAATCTCAGAGTTCTGATAAAACCGGTGGGTTGAGCAGCAGCAGTCGCTAGTCGCCATCTAACACAACTCAGAAATGACAGGAAAGCTACAAGCAACGGAAGTTATATTTCTTTATAGGTTTTTCCACATGGCTGAAGTCATCTGTATAAAACCATTGCCCTTGACACTTGCGTGTAACAGGCATATATATAAGATAGTGAATGTCCTCTCCAATTAACGTTGTTAGACAGTAACGTTCGCTAGTTACAAGCCAACAAGTCTGTAACGTTAACTGTATGGACGGATCATGCACCGGCACAATTCAATGTTGACAATATACAGTACCGATCAAAACTTTGGACACACCATTAGTTACTACATGATTCCATATGTGTTATTTCATAGTTTTGATGTCTTCACTATTATTCTACAATGTAGAAAATAGTAAAAAATAAAGGTAAACCTTTGAATGAGTAGGCGCGTCCATACTTTTGGCTGGTACTGTAGTTATTCTACATTACT
The DNA here is from genome assembly GCF_905237065.1 of Salmo salar. Lineage (NCBI taxonomy): Eukaryota > Metazoa > Chordata > Actinopteri > Salmoniformes > Salmonidae > Salmo > Salmo salar. The sequence goes on from NC_059445.1 coordinate 86,792,190, forward strand.
CCACAAACAAAGCATAGCTAGCTAGCTAGCTAGGTAAAGTTCATAGGCAACACCAAACTTTGGGAAACTGCCACGCTGCTAATGTATAATACATGAAATGGGAATTGCTCATCTAACGTTAATGTTACTCCACACAAGTCAATCTGGTTGTCACGACCTCCGCCGAAGTCGGCTCCTCTCCTTGTTCGGGCGGCGTTCGGCGGTCGACGTCACCGGCCTTCTAGCCATCGCCAATCCACTTTTCATTTTCCATTTGTTTTGTCTTTGTCTTACACACCTGGTTTCAATCCCTCCAATAACTTGTTCATTATTTAACCCTCTTGTTCCCCCATGTTTGTTTGTGAGTAATTGTTTGTATGTAAGACGGTCCGTTATGCGGGCTCGCTTTATTGTATTATATTTGTCGATTTTGAGTAAATTATGTTTATTTCCTCATATCTGCTGTCCTGCGCCTGACTCCTCTACACCAGCTACACACAGACCACATTACACTGGCTCGCTTAGCAATGTAGCTAGCTAACGTTACAGACCTTACCTTATGCATTAATTCAGTCTGCTCCCACATCTGTCAGTTACATTTTATTCTTGTCATTATAATACCTCAATCCCTCTGCCCTTATTGTTTAATAATACCAACCCCTTATTGTTTAAATATACCAACCCCCTGAGCCCTTATTGTTTAATAATACCAACCCCTTATTGTTTAAATATACCAACCCCCTGAGCCCTTATTGTTTAAATATAGCAACCCCCCCCAGCCCTTATTGTTTAATAATACCAACCCCTTATTGTTTAAATATAGCAACCCCCCTGAGCCCTTATTGTTTAAATATACCAACCCCTTATTGTTTAAATATACCAACCCCCTGAGCCCTTATTGTTTAAATATAGCAACCCCCCCAGCCCATATTGTTTAATAATACCAACCCCTTATTGTTTAAATATAGCAACCCCCCTCAGCCCTTATTGTTTAAATATACCAACCCCCTGAGCCCTTATTGTTTAAATATACCAACCCCCTCTGCCCTTATTGTTTAAATATACCAACCCCCTGAGACCTTATTGTTTAAATATACCAACCCCTTATTGTTTAAATATACCAACCCCCTCTGCCCTTATTGTTTAAATATACCAACCCCCTCTGCCCTTATTGTTTAAATATACCAACCCCTTATTGTTTAAATATACCAACCCCCTCTGCCCTTATTGTTTAAATATACCAACCCCTTATTGTTTAAATATACCAACCCCCTCTGCCCTTATTGTTTAAATATACCAACCCCTTATTGTTTAAATATACCAACCCCCTCTGCCCTTATTGTTTAAATATACCAACCCCTTATTGTTTAAATATACCAACCCCCTCAGCCCTTATTGTTTAAATATACCAACCCCTTATTGTTTAAATATACCAACCCCCTCTGCCCTTATTATTTAAATATACCAACCCCTGAGCCCTTATTGTTTAAATATACCAACCCCCTCTGCCCTTATTGTTTAAATATACCAACCCCCTCAGCCCTTATTGTTTAAATATACCAACCCCTTATTGTTTAAATATACCAACCCCCTCTGCCCTTATTATTTAAATATACCAACCCCCTGAGCCCTTATTGTTTAAATATACCAACCCCCTCTGCCCTTATGGTTTAAATATACCAACCCCCTGAGCCCTTATTGTTTAAATATACCAACCCCCTCTGCCCTTATTGTTTAAATATAACAACCCCCCTGAGCCCTTATTGTTTAAATATACCAACCCCCTCTGCCCTTATTGTTTAAATATACCAACCCCCTCAGCCCTTATTGTTTAAATATACCAACCCCCTCTGCCCTTATTGTTTAAATATACCAACCCCCTGAGCCCTTATTGTTTAAATATACCAACCCCCTCTGCCCTTATTGTTTAAATATACCAACCCCCTGAGTCCTTATTGTTTAAATATACCAACCCCCCAGCCCTTATTGTTTAAATATACCAACCCCCCTGAGCCCTTATTGTTTAAATATACCAACCCCTTATTGTTTAAATATACCAACCCCTGCCCTTATTGTTTAAATATACCAACCCCCTCTGCCCTTATTGTTTAAATATACCAACCCCCTGCCCTTATTGTTTAAATATACCAACCCCCTCTGCCCTTATTGTTTAAATATACCAACCCCTTATTGTTTAAATATACCAACCCCCTGAGCCCTTATTGTTTAAATATACCAACCCCCTCTGCCCTTATTGTTTAAATATACCAACCCCTTATTGTTTAAATATACCAACCCCCTCAGCCCTTATTGTTTAAATATACCAACCCCCTGAGCCCTTATTGTTTAAATATACCAACCCCCTGAGCCCTTATTGTTTAAATATACCAACCCCTGAGCCCTTATTGTTTAAATATACCAACCCCCTGAGCCCTTATTGTTTAAATATACCAACCCCCTCAGCCCTTATTGTTTAAATATACCAACCCCCTCAGCCCTTAATGTTTAAATATACCAACCCCCTGAGCCCTTATTGTTTAAATATACCAACCCCCTCAGCCCTTATTGTTTAAATATACCAACCCCCTCAGCCCTTAATGTTTAAATATACCAACCCCCTGAGCCCTTATTGTTTAAATATACCAACCCCCTGAGCCCTTATTGTTTAAATATACCAACCCCCTGAGCCCTTATTGTTTAAATATACCAACCCCTCAGCCCTTATTGTTTAAATATACCAACCCCCTGAGCCCTTATTGTTTAAATATACCAACCCCCTCAGCCCTTATTGTTTAAATATACCAACCCCCTCAGCCCTTATTGTTTAAATATACCAACCCCTTATTGTTTAAATATACCAACCCCCTGAGCCCTTATTGTTTAAATATACCAACCCCCCTTATTGTTTAAATATACCAACCCCCTGAGCCCTTATTGTTTAAATATACCAACCCCCCTGAGACCTTATTGTTTAATTCTATGATATTGTATATTTATTGACTTGATGTGTTTCTCTGTGTTGTGTTTAGGAGCAGTGAGGACCAGGAGTTGTTGTTTGACCAGATCCTAATGGGGCAGCTTGAGTTCCCTCTCGCTCACTGGGACAACGTTTCCGAGACTGCCAAGGAGCTGATCAGGTCCATGCTGCAGGTAGAGGTGGATCAGAGATACACAGCACTACAGGTGTTGGAACACCCTTGGGTCAAGGCGAGTAGAACCTCTTGCCTTATACTCTTAACGTACTATAGCATTGATTCACCATCTTTGTCCTTTGGGGACGATAAGGGTTGGTACGTGTTTGTCTTGGCCCTAGTACAGAAGATGCCACTTCAGCTCTGCTTCTAGCTCATAAGCAGGTATTTAGTTGTGTGTTATTTCATTCAAGCATTTCACTACAACCCGCAATCACATCTGCTAAATATGTGACCAATCACATCTGTTAAATATGTGACCAATCACATCTGTTAAATATGTGTATGTGACCAATCACATCTGCTAAATATGTGACCAATCACATATGTTAAATATGTGACCAATCACATCTGTTAAATATGTGTATGTGACCAATCACATCTGTTAAATATGTGACCAATCACATCTGTTAAATATGTGACCAATCACATCTGTTAAATATGTGACCAATCACACCTGTTAAATATGTGACCAATCACATATGTTAAATATGTGACCAATCACATCTGTTAAATATGTGTATGTGACCAATCACATCTGTTAAATATGTGACCAATCACATCTGTTAAATATGTGTATGTGACCAATCACATCTGTTAAATATGTGTATGTGACCAATCACATCTGTTAAATATGTGACCAATCACATCTGTTAAATATGTGACAATAAAGTAAATATGTCTATGTGACCAATCACATCTGTTAAATATGTGTATGTGACCAATCACATCTGTTAAATATGTGACCAATCACATCTGTTAAATATGTGACCAATCACATTTGATTTGATTGGAACCTCTAATGTTCTACTCTGTGTGATTGGGAACCCTGTTCTATATAGTCTGTCTATAGCCTCACTACCTACAGTACAGGATGTCTACAACGTCTCAGAAACTGTCCTGTACATCATCCATTTATGTCAACGGTACTTTTGTTTGAACATCCAACTTGTTACTGTGGGTCTCAAATCGGATAAACATGTAGTGTGAAGGGAAAACTGATGCTTACTCTCCTCTCTTCTTCTGTTCTCTTCTCCCCTCGTCTCCTCTCCTCTCTTCTTCCCTTCTCTTCTCCCCTCGTCTCCTCTCCTCTCTTCTTCCCTTCTCTTCTCCCCTCGTCTCCTCTCCTCTCTCCTCTCTTCTCCCCTTCTCTCTCCTTCTCCCCTCCTCTCCTCTCTTCTCCCCTTCTCTATCCTCTCCCCTCCTCTCCTCTCTTCTCTCCTCGTCTCCTCTCTTCTCCCCTTCTCTCTCTTCTCTTCTCTTCTCCCCTCCTCTCCTCTCCTCTCTTCTCTCCTCGTCTCCTCTCTTCTCCCCTCCTCTCCTCTCCTCTCTTCTCCTCTCCTCTCCTCTCTTCTTCCCTTCTCTCCTCTCTTCTTCCCTTCTCTCTCCTCTCCCCTTCTCCCTCCTCTCCTCTCCTCTCTTCTCCCCTCCTCTCCTCTCCTCTCCTCTCCTCTCTTCTCCCCTTGTCTCCTCTCTTCTCCCCTTCTCCCTCCTCTCCTCTCTTCTCCCCTCCTCTCCTCTCCTCTCTTCTTCCCTTCTCTCTCCTCTCCTCTCCCCTCCTCTCCCCTCCTCTCCTCTCTTCTCCCCTCCTCTCCTCTCTCTCCCCTCCTCTCCTCTCCTCTCTTCTCCCCTCCTCTCCTCTCCTCTCCTCTCTTCTCCCCTTGTCTCCTCTCTTCTCCCCATCTCCCTCCTCTCCTCTCTTCTCCTCTCCTCTCCTCTCTTCTTCCCTTCTCTCTCTTCTCCCCTCGTCTCCTCTCTTCTCCCCTTCTCTCTCCTCTCCTCTCCCCTCCTCTCCCCTCCTCTCCTCTCTTCTCCCCTCCTCTCCTCTCTTCTCCCCTCCTCTCTTCTCCTCTCTTCTCCCCTCGTCTCCTCTCTTCTTCCCTTCTCCCTCCTCTCCTCTCTTCTCCCCTCCTCACCTCTCCTCTCCTCTCCCCTCCTCTCCCCTCCTCTCCTCTCTTCTCCCCTCCTCTCCTCTCTTCTCCCCTCCTCTCCTCTCCTCTCTTCTTCCCTTCTCTCTCCTCTCCTCTCTTCTCCTCTCGTCTCCTCTCCTCTCCCCTTCTCCCTCCTCTCCTCTCTTCTCCCCTTCTCTCTCTTCTCCTCTCCCCTCCTTTCCTCTCTTCTCCCCTCCTCTCCTCTCCTCTCTTCTCCTCTCGTCTCCTCTCTTCTTCCCTTCTCTCTCCTCTCCTCTCTTCTCCCCTCGTCTCCTCTCCTCTCCCCTTCTCCCTCCTCTCCTCTCTTCTCCCCTTCTCTCTCTTCTCCTCTCCCCTCCTCTCCTCTCTTCTCCCCTCCTCTCCTCTCCTCTCTTCTCCTCTCGTCTCCTCTCTTCTTCCCTTCTCTCTCTTCTCCTCTCTTCTCCCCTTGTCTCCTCTCTTCTTCCCTTCTCTCCTCTCCACTCTTCTCCCCTCCTCTCCTCTCCTATCATCTCCTCTTCCCCTCCCCTCCCCTTCCCCTCTCTCTCTCTGTCTCTCTGCAGGATGGCGGTGTGTCAGAGAATGAACAGGAGCTTTCAGTTGCAGGAAAGATAAAGAAGCACTTCAACACCGGCCCTAAAGCTAATGACACCACCGCCGGGGTGTCTGTCATTATGGTGAGCCCCGCTCAGGAAAGATTGATGCAGACATGTCTGTGTTTTTACACGGCACCACTAAGTTGTACTGGCTTTGTCGTTGGCTCTAAGTCTGAATGAACTGAGTTGAACTCCTGTTGTACTGGTTTAGAAATCTAACTGTAATGGTTTCCACTGGTTTGATACCTGTAAAGGTCTAAATGTTTTAACTGGTTTCCAGTAAGTCCTACTGGTTTAAACCTGGTTTCTCTGATTGTACTCACTTTCGCTACGTTACTGGTTAATGTTACTGGTTTAAAAGGTTGACTGTACTGGTTTCTCTATAAATCCTACTGGTTTTAAAGGCTACTGGTTTCTCTTTAAGTTATACTGGTTTTAAAGGTTACTGGTTTCTCTATAAATCCTACTGGTTTTAAAGGTTACTGGTTTCTCTATAAATCCTACTGGTTTTAAAGGCTACTGGTTTCTCTATAAATCCTACTGGTTTTAAAGGTTACTGGTTTCTCTTTAAGTTATACTGGTTTTAAAGGCTACTGGTTTCTCTTTAAGTTATACTGGTTTTAAAGGCTACTGGTTTCTCTATAAATCCTACTGGTTTTAAAGGCTACTGGTTTCTCTTTAAGTTATACTGGTTTTAAAGGCTACTGGTTTCTCTATAAATCCTACTGGTTTTAAAGGTTACTGGTTTCTCTATAAATCCTACTGGTTTTAAAGGTTACTGGTTTCTCTTTAAGTTATACTGGTTTTAATTTCCTGGTTTCTGTGTCCTGTTGTCCAGTTGGAGCACAGCTTCTGTTTGCAGCGCTCTGGGTCGTTGGACTTCTACCAGCACCCGGCCATGTACTGGATACGGTATGACCTCCCGTTGTCACGACAACCCTGTCCGCTCCGTTTCCTGTGGCCCAGAGTAATGATTGGCTGCTTGCTTTGGCTGCTTACTTCTGTGTGCTCTATCAGCCCCACCCATGTCCTGCCCCCCGCTCCCTCTCATAGACCCCCTCTCATAGACCCCCTCTCATAGACCCCCTCTCATAGACCCCTTATCTGCATCTGACCTTCCCTTTGCAATCCTGTGACTAATGTTTGTCTGTAGAAAAAGTGGCGCTGTCAAACTGTAAACCTCTAAACAAACTGTAACCCTCTAAACAAACTGTAAACCCTCTAAACAGACTGTAAACCTCGAAACAAACTGTAAACAAACTGTAAACCCTCTAAACAGACTGTAAACCTCTAAACAAACTGTAAACAAACTGTAAATCCTCTAAACAAACTGTAAACCTCTAAACAGACTGTAAACAAACTGTAAACCTCTAAACAGACTGTAAACCTCTAAACAAACTGTAAATCCTCTAAACAAACTGTAAATCCTCTAAACAAACTGTAAACAAACTGTAAACCTCTAAACAAACTGTAAACAAACTGTAAACCTCTAAACAAACTGTAAACCTCTAAACAAACTGTAATCCTCTAAACAAACTGTAAACAAACTGTAAACCTCTAAACAAACTGTAAATCCTCTAAACAAACTGTAATCCTCTAAACAAACTGTAAACAAACTGTAAACCTCTAAACAAACTGTAAATCCTCTAAACAAACTGTAATCCTCTAAACAAACTGTAATCCTCTAAACAAACTGTAAATCCTCTAAAACTGTTATCCTCTAAACAAACTGTAAATCCTCTAAACAAACTGTAATCCTCTAAACAAACTGTAAACCTCTAAACAAACTGTAAACCTCTAAATAAACTGTAAACCTCTAAACAGACTGTAAACCTCTAAACAAACTGTAAATCCTCTAAACAAACTGTAGGCTAGAGTGCACAATAATTTGATCAACTCAAAGATCTTTGATTGTTGAGGTGTTAATGTGAGATTGCACCGGTTTGTCACCATCAGCTCGTGACGTGCGTCCGTTTTCCGCTTCCTTGTACTCCTCTCATTCCTCTCCTCCTCCTCCTCCTCCTCCTCTCCTCTTCCTCCTCCTCCTCCTCCTCTCCCCTCTCCTCTCATCTCATCTCTTACTTCTCCTGCTCTCCTCTATTTTACCCATGCTCCTCTTCTAACCCACAATATCCTCAGCGTGAGTGTTGTCACTGTGAGCATCGGTCCTGATTGGCTGACGAGTGTCTCCTCCCCCTCAGGCCACCGCTCTTGATAAGGAGGGGCAGGTTCTCAGACGAAGACGCAACCAGGATGTGAGCTCATGCCTGTTGCCGTTGACGACGACAACAACAAAGATGGACATACCGCCCAGCTACCTCCCAGCCTGACCATCACCCCCCTCTCTCTGACCTTTAACCTCGTCTCCGCCCTTATTCCCTCCCATAGACGCATTCTCACGGGAGAGGTGAAGAGGAGGAACAGGGGAGGGGTGAAGAGGGGAGGGGTGAAGAGGGGGAACAGGGGAGGGGTGAAGAGGGGGAACAGGGAAGAGGGGAGGGGTGAAGAGGGGAGGGGTGAAGAGGGGGAACAGGGGAGGGGTGAAGAGGGGGAACAGGGGAGGGGTGAAGAGGGGGAACAGGGAAGAGGGGAGGGGTGAACAGGGGGAACAGGGGAGGGGTGAAGAGGGGGAACAGGGAACGGGTGAAGACGGGGGACAGGGAACAGGTGAAGAGGGGGAACAGGGAACGGGTGAAGAGGGGGAACAGGGAACAGGTGAAGAGGGGGAACAGGGAACAGGGGAGGGGTGAAGAGGGGGAACAGGGGACAGGGGAGGGGTGAAGAGGGGGAACAGGGAACAGGGGAGAGGTGAAGAGGGGGAACAGGGGACTGGGGAGGGGTGAAGAGGGGGAACAGGGGAGGGGTGAAGGGGGGGAACAGGGGACGGGTGAAGAGGGGGAACAGGGGACAGGGGAGGGGTGAAGAGGGGGAACAGGGGAGGGGTGAAGAGGGGGAACACCGGTCTGGGTTGTCATGGTAACAGGTCACCTCCACCGGTCTGGGTTGTCATGGTAACGGGTCACCTCCACCAGTCTGGGTTGTCATGGTAACAGGTCACCTCCACCAGTCTGGGTTGTCATGGTAACGGGTCACCTCCACCAGTCTGGGTTGTCATGGTAACGGGTCACTTCCACCAGTCTGGGTTGTCATGGTAACGGGTCACCTCCACCAGTCTGGGTTGTCATGGTAACGGGTCACCTCCACCAGTCTGGGTTGTCATGGTAACGGGTCACCTCCACCAGTCTGGGTTGTCATGGTAACGGGTCACCTCCACCAGTCTGGGTCTTCATGGTAACGGGTCACCTCCACCAGTCTGGGTTGTCATGGTAACGGGTCACCTCCACCAGTCTGGGTCTACATGGTAACGGGTCACCTCCACCAGTCTGGGTTGTCATGGTAATGGGTCACCTCCACCAGTCTGGGTCTACATGGTAACGGGTCACCTCCACCAGTCTGGGTTGTCATGGTAATGGGTCACCTCCACCAGTCTGGGTCTACATGGTAACTGGTCACCTCCACCAGTCTGGGTCTACATGGTAACGGGTCACCTCCACCAGTCTGGGTTGTCATGGTAACGGGTCACCTCCACCAGTCTGGGTTGTCATGGTAATGGGTCACCTCCACCAGTCTGGGTCTACATGGTAACGGGTCACCTCCACCAGTCTGGGTTGTCATGGTAACGGGTCACCTCCACCAGTCTGGGTTGTCATGGTAATGGGTCACCTCCACCAGTCTGGGTCTACATGGTAACGGGTCACCTCCACCAGTCTGGGTTGTCATGGTAACGGGTCACCTCCACCAGTCTGGGTCTACATGGTAACGGGTCACCTCCACCAGTCTGGGTTGTCATGGTAACGGGTCACCTCCACCAGTCTGGGTCTACATGGTAACGGGTCACCTCCACCAGTCTGGGTTGTCATGGTAACGGGTCACCTCCACCAGTCTGGGTCTACATGGTAACGGGTCACCTCCGCCAGTCTGGGTTGTCATGGTAACGGGTCACCTCCACCAGTCTGGGTTGTCATGGTAACGGGTCACCTCCACCAGTCTGGGTCTACATGGTAACGGGTCACCTCCACCAGTCTGGGTTGTCATGGTAACGGGTCACCTCCACCAGTCTGGGTCTACATGGTAACGGGTCACCTCCACCAGTCTGGGTATACATGGTAACGGGTCACCTCCACCAGTCTGGGTCTACATGGTAACGGGTCACCTCCACCAGTCTGGGTCTACATGGTAACGGGTTACCTCCACCAGTCTGGGTCTACATGGTAACGGATTACCTCCACCAGTCTGGGTCTACATGGTAACGGATCACCTCCACCAGTCTGGGTCTACATGGTAACGGGTCACCTCCACCAGTCTGGGTTGTCATGGTAACGGGTCACCTCCACCAGTCTGGGTCTACATGGTAACGGGTCACCTCCACCAGTCTGGGTCTACATGGTAACGGGTTACCTCCACCAGTCTGGGTCTACATGGTAACGGGTCACGTCCACCAGTCTGGGTTGTCATGGCAACGGGTCACCTCCACCAGTCTGGGTTGTCATGGTAACGTGCCACCTCCACCAGTCTGGGTTGTCATGGTAACGGGTCACCTCCACCAGTCTGGGTCTACATGGTAACGGGTCACCTCCACCAGTCTGGGTTGTCATGGTAACGGGTCACCTCCACCAGTCTGGGTCTACATGGTAACGGGTCACCTCCACCAGTCTGGGTCTACATGGTAACGGGTCACCTCCACCAGTCTGGGTCTACATGGTAACGGGTCACCTCCACCAGTCTGGGTTGTCATGGTAACGGGTCACCTCCACCAGTCTGGGTTGTCATGGTAACGGGTCACCTCCACCAGTCTGGGTTGTCATGGTAACGGGTCACCTCCACCAGTAATGGTTGTCATGGTAACGGGTCACCTCCACCAGTCTGGGTCTACATGGTAACGGGTCACCTCCACCAGTCTGGGTCTACATGGTAACGGGTCACCTCCACCAGTCTGGGTCTACATGGTAACGGGTCACCTCCACCAGTCTGGGTCTACATGGTAACGGGTCACCTCCACCAGTCTGGGTCTTCATGGTAACGGGTCACCTCCACCAGTCTGGGTCTACATGGTAACGGGTCACCTCCACCAGTCTGGGTTGTCATGGTAACGGGTCACCTCCACCAGTCTGGGTTGTCATGGTAACGGGTCACCTCCACCAGTCTGGGTTGTCATGGTAACGGGTCACCTCCACCAGTCTGGGTTGTCATGGTAACGGGTCACCTCCACCAGTCTGGGTTGTCATGGTAACGGGTCACCTCCACCAGTCTGGGTCTACATGGTAACGGGTCACCTCCACCAGTCTGGGTCTACATGGTAACGGGTCACCTCCACCAGTCTGGGTCTACATGGTAACGGGTCACCTCCACCAGTCTGGGTTGTCATGGTAACGGGTCACCTCCACCAGTCTGGGTTGTCATGGTAATGGGTCACCTCCACCAGTCTGGGTCTACATGGTAACGGGTCACCTCCACCAGTCTGGGTTGTCATGGTAATGGGTCACCTCCACCAGTCTGGGTCTACATGGTAACTGGTCCCCTCCACCAGTCTGGGTCTACATGGTAACGGGTCACCTCCACCAGTCTGGGTTGTCATGGTAACGGGTCACCTCCACCAGTCTGAGTTGTCATGGTAACGGGTCACCTCCACCAGTCTGGGTTGTCATGGTAATGGGTCACCTCCACCAGTCTGGGTCTACATGGTAACGGGTCACCTCCACCAGTCTGGGTTGTCATGGTAACAGGTCACCTCCACCAGTCTGGGTCTACATGGTAACGGGTCACCTCCACCAGTCTGGGTTGTCATGGTAATGGGTCACCTCCACCAGTCTGGGTCTACATGGTAACGGGTCACCTCCACCAGTCTGGGTTGTCATGGTAACAGGTCACCTCAACCAGTCTGGGTTGTCATGGTAACGGGTCACCTCCACCAGTCTCGGATGTCATGGTAACGGGTCACCTCCACCAGTCTGGGTCTACATGGTAACGGGTCACGTCCACCAGTCTGGGTTGTCATGGTAACGGGTCACCTCCACCAGTCTGGGTTGTCATGGTAACGGGTCACCTCCACCAGTCTGGGTCTACATGGTAACGGGTCACCTCCACCAGTCTGGGTCTACATGGTAACGGGTCACCTCCACCAGTCTGGGTCTACATGGTAACGGGTCACCTCCACCAGTCTGGGTCTACATGGTAACGGGTCACCTCCACCAGTCTGGGTCTACATGGTAACGGGTCACCTCCACCAGTCTGGGTCTACATGGTAACGGGTCACCTCCACCAGTCTGGGTCTACATGGTAACGGGTCACCTCCACCAGTCTGGGTCTACATGGTAACGGGTCACCTCCACCAGTCTGGGTCTACATGGTAACGGGTCACCTCCACCAGTCTGGGTTGTCATGGTAACGGGTCACCTCCACCAGTCTGGGTCTACATGGTAACGGGTCACCTCCACCAGTCTGGGTTGTCATGGTAACGGGTCACCTCCACCAGTCTGGGTCTACATGGTAACGGGTCACCTCCACCAGTCTGGGTCTACATGGTAACGGGTTACCTCCACCAGTCTGGGTCTACATGGTAACGGGTCACCTCCACCAGTCTGGGTTGTCATGGTAACGGGTCACCTCCACCAGTCTGGGTTGTCATGGTAACGGGTCACCTCCACCAGTCTGGGTCTACATGGTAACGGGTCACCTCCACCAGTCTGGGTCTACATGGTAACGGGTTACCTCCACCAGTCTGGGTCTACATGGTAACGGGTCACCTCCACCAGTCTGGGTCTACATGGTAACGGGTCACGTCCACCAGTCTGGGTTGTCATGGTAACGGGTCACCTCCACCAGTCTGGGTTGTCATGGTAACGTGCCATCTCCACCAGTCTGGGTTGTCATGGTAACGGGTCACCTCCACCAGTCTGGGTCTACATGGTAACGGGTCACCTCCACCAGTCTGGGTTGTCATGGTAACGGGTCACCTCCACCAGTCTGGGTCTACATGGTAACGGGTCACCTCCACCAGTCTGGGTCTACATGGTAACGGGTCACCTCCACCAGTCTGGGTCTACATGGTAACGGGTCACCTCCACCAGTCTGGGTCTGACATGGTAACGGGTCACCTCCACCAGTCTGGGTCTACATGGTAACGGGTCACCTCCACCAGTCTGGGTTGTCATGGTAACGGGTCACCTCCACCAGTCTGGGTCTACATGGTAACGGGTCACCTCCACCAGTCTGGGTCTACATGGTAACGGGTCACCTCCACCAGTCTGGGTCTACATGGTAACGGGTCACCTCCACCAGTCTGGGTTGTCATGGTAACGGGTCACCTCCACCAGTCTGGGTCTACATGGTAACGGGTCACCTCCACCAGTCTGGGTCTACATGGTAACGGGTTACCTCCACCAGTCTGGGTCTACATGGTAACGGGTCACCTCCACCAGTCTGGGTTGTCATGGTAACGGGTCACCTCCACCAGTCTGGGTTGTCATGGTAACGGGTCACCTCCACCAGTCTGGGTCTACATGGTAACGGGTTACCTCCACCAGTCTGGGTTGTCATGGTAACGGGTCACCTCCACCAGTCTGGGTTGTCATGGTAACGGGTCACCTCCACCAGTCTGGGTTGTCATGGTAACGGGTCACCTCCACCAGTCTGGGTTGTCATGGTAACGGGTCACCTCCACCAGTCTGGGTCTACATGGTAACGGGTCACCTCCACCAGTCTGGGTCTACATGGTAACGGGTCACCTCCACCAGTCTGGGTTGTCATGGTAACGGGTCACCTCCACCAGTCTGGGTCTACATGGTAACGGGTCACCTCCACCAGTCTGGGTTGTCATGGTAACGGGTCACCTCCACCAGTCTGGGTCTACATGGTAACGGGTCACCTCCACCAGTCTGGGTCTACATGGTAACGGGTCACCTCCACCAGTCTGGGTTGTCATGGTAACGGGTCACCTCCACCAGTCTGGGTCTACATGGTAACGGGTCACCTCCACCAGTCTGGGTCTACATGGTAACGGGTTACCTCCACCAGTCTGGGTCTACATGGTAACGGGTTACCTCCACCAGTCTGGGTTGTCATGGTAACGGGTCACCTCCACCAGTCTGGGTCTACATGGTAACGGATCACCTCCACCAGTCTGGGTCTACATGGTAACGGGTCACCTCCACCAGTCTGGGTTGTCATGGTAACGGGTCACCTCCACCAGTCTGGGTCTACATGGTAACGGGTCACCTCCACCAGTCTGGGTCTACATGGTAACGGGTTACCTCCACCAGTCTGGGTCTACATGGTAACGGGTCACCTCCACCAGTCTGTGTTGTCATGGTAATGGGTCACCTCCACCAGTCTGGGTTGTCATGGTAACGGGTCATCTCCACCAGTCTGGGTTGTCATGGTAACGGGTCACCTCCACCAGTCTGGGTTGTCATGGTAACGGGTCACCTCCACCAGTCTGGGTTGTCATGGTAACGGGTCACCTCCACCAGTCTGGGTCTACATGGTAACGGGTCACCTCCACCAGTCTGGGTCTACATGGTAACGGGTCACCTCCACCAGTCTGGGTCTACATGGTAACGGGTCACCTCCACCAGTCTGGGTCTACATGGTAACGGGTCACCTCCACCAGTCTGGGTCTACATGGTAACGGGTCACCTCCACCAGTCTGGGTCTACATGGTAACGGGTCACCTCCACCAGTCTGGGTCTACATGGTAACGGGTTACCTCCACCAGTCTGGGTCTACATGGTAACGGGTTACCTCCACCAGTCTGGGTTGTCATGGTAACGGGTCACCTCCACCAGTCTGGGTTGTCATGGTAACGGGTCACCTCCACCAGTCTGGGTCTACATGGTAACGGGTTACCTCCACCAGTCTGGGTCTACATGGTAACGGGTTACCTCCACCAGTCTGGGTTGTCATGGTAACGGGTCACCTCCACCAGTCTGGGTTGTCATGGTAACGGGTCACCTCCACCAGTCTGGGTTGTCATGGTAACGGGTCACCTCCACCAGTCTGGGTCTACATGGTAACGGGTTACCTCCACCAGTCTGGGTCTACATGGTAACGGGTTACCTCCACCAGTCTGGGTTGTCATGGTAACGGGTCACCTCCACCAGTCTGGGTTGTCATGGTAACGGGTTACCTCCACCAGTCTGGGTTGTCATGGTAACGGGTCACCTCCACCAGTCTGGGTCTACATGGTAACGGGTTACCTCCACCAGTCTGGGTCTACATGGTAACGGGTTACCTCCACCAGTCTGGGTTGTCATGGTAACGGGTCACCTCCACCAGTGTTTTTGGTTAGCAGCCAGCTATAGGAGACCAAACTTTAATGTTTATTTTTTTGTTTTTTTTGTTTACTGACGTTTGAAGAAAAACAATGTTCTCTGTCGGTCGACGTGTCGACGGAAGTTATTTACGAAACAGAAACAATAGAGATAAATGTTTACGTGTATTACGATAGTTCGGATTTCTGGATGGAACAAGCACTTCCTCCATGAACTGAACTGTCTGATCTCTCATGGAAGAGATGAACAGGAAATGAAAGAGAAAGTCAATGTGGTCTGTACTCTTCCTCTCTTCTTCCACCATACTCTTCCTCTCTTCTTCCACCATACTCTTCCTCTCTTCTTCCACCATACTCTTCCTCTCTTCTTCCACCATACTCTTCCTCTCTTCTTCCACCATACTCTTCCTCTCTTCTTCCACCATACTCTTCCTCTCTTCTTCCACCATACTCTCTCCGGAACACTGATGCCTTTCTGTGGTGTTTGGGTACTAGTTATATACTTCAGTCCACATTTATAAGCCTTTACAGATCATAGCTCAACTACATGCTAGCTGCGTCTGGACTCCACCTTCAGTCCAGGAGACAGGGGTTTATTTACTGCTACGAGAAGAGCAATATGTTCTGAACCAGGGGTTCAGTTCAGGAGTCACAAATATTTTTCGAATTGAAAAAGGTACTAAATTAACTTGGCTAATTAGAGAGCAAATGTTTTCCATTTCAAAAACGTTTTCCCATTTGTGCTTTCTGAACGTAACCCAAACCCAGGGGTGTTCTCTGTTCCCTCTGTGGACACACAGTGTTGCAGGTAGAAATAGCATCTATAGATCACATTTCACAAGGAAAATAGAATGTCTTCTCTATAGATGTAATATCTATCTGTGACATTGTTTCTCTGTTCCCTGTCTTCTCTCTGCCTCCCAAAATGGCACTCTGGTCTAAAGTAGTGCACTACATAGGGAATAGGGCTCTGGTTAAAGGTTGTGCACTACATAGGGACTAGGGTGCCATTTGGGATGTACCCCTGGACTAACTAACTCAGAGGTCCTGAACAGTAAAGTGAATAAAACATCACCAATATTATTTTAAAAAAAATTCTCCTCTAGAAATGCTCAGAATTTTAAGAGAAAAAAAAATGTACTTTTTCTTTCATGTCAAACTACCAGGAAGTCTGAAAAGACAGAGTGGGGCGAGGAGATCACCTCGACTGACGGGTCCTTTGAAAACGGCGGTGTCAAACAACGTGGACGCGCTGAGCCGTGTTACAGTGAGATTATCTCAAGCAAATTTGATGATACGCAAAGAAACTCAAAATAACATTGAAATTACAGTAAATAACTTTCATTCCTTTCACACATCACGGTTTCACAAATATATATATATATATTTTTGCTGTCAGCACCATTTTTATAAAGCTATCTTGACCAATTTGATTTGAAACGACAGGGTGAAGTCTGGGTAAACTTCATACATTATATTTTTAACTGCCAGACAATGGTCTTATATCATGACTATCAATGATGTCAAGAAGTTTGTATGAATCTCCTGTTTTGGCACGTCTGTTAATGTAACGACATGGCATTACCATTGGTGTATTAAAATAAGATTTTTTTTTTTTTTGTGACATTCTCCTGAGTCCAAGTGTTTGACCCGTGGGGGAGGGGTACCATTTAACTTTATGATCAAACTTGATCAATGTACAAGCAACAGTCATTTATCATACATTGGTCTTCCTACTTTGATCTGGTTTCATCCAAATATCATGAAATGTCATGATTTTGACTGTTCAGGACCTTTAACAGAACATGGTTTGGTGACAGGGTCTTGTTTGTACACTATGTAAATAATACAATTTTATATTTATTTATTTTATTTATTTATCTACATCTGAACAATAACAATACAAGTCAAGTGTACATATACGTGGATCAACTTCCCGTCACATGACTCTGTGAGAATGATGTCACTTCCTCTGTAACAGTGTCTTCTGGGTACTGTAGTACTTCACGTGTCACCACAGTAGCTACCTGGGAAATGTGATGCGTTCAGTTCGACGCCTCTCCTCAGTGCACCAGTGTGTTAGAATTGGTTGTGTGTGATACCTAAACCTCTGTTCAAATACAGTTTATTAAAATCAATGCTGTAAACACACAAAGCTGTTGACCTGCGTGTATTGAACAGCTCTCCATGTGTTTATGCTAGAGGCTTATCGTGTCATGTCATTGCTGCAGCTCAATCCCCTCTTTCCGCCGATATGAAGTGTGTGCCTATAACATAACACGGGGGTTGTTTTTCTACACACGAGAGAAAATCTTCGCAAAATTGTCTGTAGAACATGAACAATTTGATCTACAAAAAACGAATACATTTGATGAGACTCACGAACACGACGGTGTCGTTTGTTTTGCTCTATGACCTCTACGAGCTTTACAGCAGTCGTCTGAACTCTCTGATGCGGATAGGCTCATTTCGAAGAGGTCTACTTGACATAACCTGTCCTTCCGGGCCGAAGCGTTTGATCTTCAGGGGAGTTGTTTGAAGGTAACCCAGTACCAGGCTGTAAAAAAAATGGCACAACATGCATACGGGGTAAAAACTGCCAAAGAATAAAGTGATTGAACATGGCTCTACATGGCTCTATTGTTCTGAGTTTAGCTCAGGGAAGAGAACCGGAAACTGTGAAATAACTACATCTTAAATGATGTCAAGAAGATTGTTACGTGTATTAGATTATTACGTGTATTAGATTGTTACGTGTATTAGATTATTACGTGTATTAGATTGTTACGTGTATTAGATTATTACATGTATTAGATTGTTACGTGTATTAGATTATTACGTGTATTAGATTGTTACGTGTATTAGATTGTTACGTGTATTAGAATGTTACGTGTATTAGAATGTTACGTGTATTAGTTTGTTACGTGTATTAGATTGTTACGTGTATTAGATTATTACGTGTATTAGATTGTTACGTGTATTAGATTGTTACGTGTATTAGAATGTTACGTGTATTAGATTGTTACGTGTATTAGATTGTTACGTGTATTAGATTGTTACGTGTATTAGAATGTTACGTGTATTAGATTGTTACGTGTATTAGATTGTTACGTGTATTAGTTTGTTACGTGTATTAGTTTGTTACGTGTATTAGATTGTTACGTGTATTAGTTTATTACGTGTATTAGAATGTTATGTGTATTAGTTTATTATGTGTATTAGTTTGTTACGTGTATTAGAATGTTATGTGTATTAGATTGTTACGTGTATTAGATTATTACGTGTATTAGAATGTTATGTGTATTAGTTTGTTATGTGTATTAGTTTGTTACGTGTATTTTAAACTCTTCACACCTGAGAGAGCTGGACCTGAGTGACAAGGACCTGCAGGATTCAGGAGTGGAAGTGCTGTCAGCTGGACTGAAGAACCCAAACTGGAGACAATAAGCTCTTCTGTCAGTAATATTTATTTGTACCCAAACTCATTTTTTATAGAACTACTCATTAACCGTTATCTTAACCCTAACTTAACCTGTGATGGCTAGGGGGCAGTATTTTCACGGCTGGATAAAAAACGTACCCAATTTAATCTGGTTACTACTCCTGCCCAGTAACTAGAATATGTATATAATTATTGGCTTTGGATAGAAAACACCCTAAAGTTTCTAAAACTGTTTGAATGGTGTCTGTGAGTATAAAAGAACTCATATGGCAGGCAAAAACCTGAGAAGATTTCATGCAGGAAGTGGCCTGTCTGACAAGGTGTCGTTCTTCTTGTCTCTGTTTATTGAAGAGTGAGGATCTTAGCTGTCCCGTGACACTTCCTACGGCTTTGCAGGCTCTGGCTGAAAAAAAGTAGCGCGTTTGGGTAGTGGCTGGTTACAGTACTGTGAGACTCAGGCTCGTGCCCGCGTCGACCGAAAGCTTTGTTTACTTTCCTCTGTTTAGCTAAATGGACATTCCCGGTCGGAATATTATCGCTATTTTACGAGAAAAATGGCATAAAAATTGATTTTAAACAGCGGTTGACATGCTTCGAAGTACGATAATGGAATATTTAGATTTTTTTTGTCACGAATTGCGCCATGCGCACGACCCTTATTTACCCTTTCAGATAGTGTCTGGAACGCACGAACAAAACGCCGCAATTTGGATATAACGATGGATTATTTTGGACCAAACTAACATTTGTTATTGAAGTAGCAGTCCTGGGAGTGCATTCTGACGAAGACAACAAAAGGTAATCAAACTTTTATAATAGTAAATCTGATATTGGTGAGTGCTAAACTTGCCGGGTGTCTAAATAGCTAGCCCTGTGATGCCGGGCTATGTACTTAGAATATTGCAAAATGTGCTTTCACCAAAAAGCTATTTTAAAATCGGACATATCGAGTGCATAGAGGAGTTCTGTGTCTATAATTCTTAAAATAATTGTTATGCTTTTTGTGAACGTTTATCGTGAGTAATTTAGTAAATTGTTAGCAAATTCCTCCGGAAGTTTGCGGGGGGTATGCTAGTTCTGAACGTCACATGCTAATGTAAAAAGCTGTTTTTTGATCTAAATATGAACTTGATTGAACAAAACATGCAGGTATTGTATAACATAATGTCCTAGGTTTGTCATCTGATGAAGATCATCAAAGGTTAGTTCTGCATTTAGCTGTGGTTTGGGTTTATGTGACATTATATGCTAGCTTGAAAAATGGGTGTCTGATTATTTCTGGCTTGGTACTCTGCTGACATAATCTAATGTTTTGCTTTCGCTGTAAAGCCTTTTTGAAATCGGACAGTGTGGTTAGATAAAGGAGAGTCTTGTCTTTAAAATGCTGTGAAATAGTCATATGTTTGAAAAATTGAAGTTTTTGTATTTTTGAGGAATTTGTAATTCGCGCCACGCCTATCATTGGATATTGGAGCAGGTGTTCCGCTAGCGCAACGTCTAGATGTAAGAGGTTAAACAATAAAAAAAAGAGTAGGACTGTTTTTAGTTTTTTTTAAGAAGTTGAGGTTTGTTAAAAACCTCTCTAGGGTACGTGGGACGCTAACGTCCCACCTGACCAACATCCAGTGAAAGTGTAGGGCGCCAAATTCAAACAATAGAATCTCATAATTAAAATTCCTCAAACATACAAGTATTATACACCAATTTAAAGATAAACTTCTTGTTAATCCAACCACAATGTCCGATTTCAAAAAGGCTTTACGGTGAAAGCATACCATGCAAATATGTTAGGTCAGCGCCTAGTCACAAAAAAACATTGCCATTTTCTAGCCAAAGAGAGGAGTCACAAAAAGCAGAAATAGAGATAAAATGAATCACTAACCTTTGATGATCTTCATCAGATGACACTCATAGGACTTCATGTTACACAATACATGTATGTTTTGTTTGATAAAGTTCATATTTATATCCAAAAATCTCAGTTTACTTTGGCGCGTTATGTTCAGTAATGTTTTGCACCCGAAAACATTCAGTGATTTTGCAGAGAGCCACATCAATTTACAGAAATACTCATCATAAACTTTGATGAAAGATACAAGTGTTATACATAGGATTAAAGAAACTTCTCCTTAATGCAACCGCTGTGTCATATTTCAAAAAAGCTTTATGGCAAAAGCACACCATGCAATAATCTGAGTACAGCGCTCAGCCACCAAAACAAGCCATACAGATATGTTGTGGAGTCAACAAAAGTCAGAAATAGCGTTATAAATATTCACTTACCTTTGATGATCTTCATCGGAATGCATC
Organism: Salmo salar; assembly: GCF_905237065.1. Taxonomy (NCBI): domain Eukaryota; kingdom Metazoa; phylum Chordata; class Actinopteri; order Salmoniformes; family Salmonidae; genus Salmo; species Salmo salar. The sequence goes on from NC_059445.1 coordinate 86,812,946, forward strand.
CCAGGAATCCCAGTTCCACAATAAATGTTTGTTTTGTTCGATAAAGTTCATCTTTATGTCCAAATACCTCCTTTTTGTTCGTGCGTTTATTTCACTAAACCAAATGCACAAGGTGCGGACACTAAGTCCAGACAAAAAGTCAAAAAAGATCCATTACAGTTCGTAGAAACATGTCAAACGATGTATATAATCAATCTTTAGGATGTTTTTATCATAAATCTTCAATAATATTCCAACCGGACAATTCCTTTGTCTTTAGAAATGAAAGGGAACGGAGCTCGTGCTCACGGCTGCGCATGTGACTAAACTAAAGGCTTTCAGCCAGACCACTGGTTCAAACAGCTCTTATTCGCTCCCTTTTCACAATAGAAGCCTGAAACAACGTTCTAAAGACTGTTGACATCTAGTGGAAGCCTTAGGAAGTGCAATATGACCAAATTTACACTGTATACTGGATAGGAAATCACTTGAAAAACTACAAACCTCAGATTTCCCACTTTCTGGTTGGATTTGTCTCAGGTTTTTGCCTGCCATATGAGTTCTGTTACACTCACAAACATCATTCAAACAGTTTTAGAAACTTCAGGGTGTTTTCTATCCAAATCTATAATATGCATATCCTAGCTTCTGGGCCTGAGTAGCAGGCAGTTTACTCTGGGCACGCTATTCATCCGTACATGAAAATACTGCCCCCTAAACAACCTCAACTGGAATCCTGCCGGTCTGTCATCTGTGCTCTTACAAGCAGCTGGGAGAGAGCTTATTGTGCTAAGTAAAACCCAACCCTAAAGAACATGCAGTCCATCAAGTCCTCAACTACAGACATGCCAACGCACAGTCATACTCGTCCATTATCAACAGAAACTCTGCTGTCAAAGACATGCCTCACTACTAGACCCCTGGTCAGACACGTCAACACACAGTCAAACTGGTTCCTTATCAGCAGCAACTCTGCTGGCTCTGCCAAAGACATACCTCAATGACAGACCCATGGTCAGACACGTCAACACACAGTCAAACTGGTTCCTTATCAGCAGCAACTCTGCTGGCTCTGCCAAAGACATGCCTCACTGTTGGCTGGAGATCTAGACAAAGGAGAGAGAGAGAGGAGGAGAGATGAAGGGGTGAGAAGGAGAGAGGAGAGTTGAAGGGGAGAGAAGGAGAAAGGAGGAGAGAGAGGAGCGTTGAATGGGAGAGAAGGAGAGACAGGAGAGTTAAAGGAGAGAGAAGGAGAGGGAGGAGAGTTGAAGGGGAGAGAAGGAGAAGGAGAGAGGAGAGTTGAAGGGGAGAGAAGAAGAGACAGAGGAGAGAAGGAAAGAGAAGGAGAAAGAGGAGATTTGAAGTTGAGAGAAGGAGAGTTGAAGGGGCGAGAAGGAGGAGAACGAGAGAGAGGAGAGTTGAAGCGAGAAGGAGGAGAACGAGAGAGGGAGAGTTGAAGGGGCGAGAAGGAGGAGAACGAGAGAGAGGAGAGTTGAAGTTGAGAGAAGGAGATAAGAGAGGAGAGTTGGAGGGAAGAGAAGGAGAGAGGAGCGTTGAAGGGGAGAGAAGGAGAGACAGGAGAGTTAACCTGTTGGGGCTAGGGGCAGTATTTGCACGGCCGGATAAAAAACGTACCCGATTTAATCTGGTTACTACTCCTGCCCAGTAACTAGAATATGCATATAATTATTGGCTTTGGATAGAAAACACTCCAAAGTTTCTAAAACTGTTTGAATGGTGTCTGTGAGTATAACAGAACTCATTTGGCAGGCCAAAACCTGAGAAGATTCTGAACAGGAAGCGCTCTCTCTGACCATTTCTTGGCCTTCTTGATCATCTCTAACCAAAACAGGGGATCTCTGGCATGACGTGACATTTTCTAACGCTCCCATAGGCTCTCAGAAGGCGCCAGAAAGCTGAATGGTGGCTTTGCAGGCCCTGGCTGAAAAACATTAGCGCATTTTGTAAGTGGTCGATCTGAGAACAATGAGACTGGGGTGCATATAGGAGTTCTGTATCTATAATTCATAAAATAATTGTTATGTTTTTTGTGAACGTTTATCGTGAGTAATTTAGTAAATTCACCGGAAGTGTTCGGTGGGAATGCTAGTCACATGCTAGTCACATGCTAATGTAAAAAGCTGGTTTTTGATATAAATATGAACTTGATTGAACATAACATGCATGTATTGTATAACATAATGTCCTAGGATTGTCATCTGATGAAGATCATCAAAGGTTAGTGCTGCATTTAGCTGTGGTTTGGGTTTATGTGACATTATATGCTAGCTTGAAAAATGGGTGTCTGATTATTTCTGGCTGGGTACTCTGCTGACATAATCTAATGTTTTGCTTTCGTTGTCAAGCCTTTTTGAAATCGGACAGTGTGGTTAGATTAACCTCTATGGGCAAGGCGGGACGAATTCGTCCCACCTACGTAACAGCCACCTGAATTCAGTGGCGCGATTTTTGAATCGTTTGAAATACTATTACTTCAATTTCTCAAACATATGACTACTTTACAGCTATTTAAAGACAAGACTCTCCTTAATCTAACCACACTGACTGCTGTAAACGAAATCTGTGGTCAGCGTAAGACCTTTAATGCTACTGTCTGTTACTGTCTGCTGCTGTCTGTTACTATCGGCTACGGTCTGTTACTGTCTGTTACCGTCTGTTACCGTCTGTTACCGTCTGTTACCGTCGGTTACCGTCTGTTACCGTCTGTTACCGTCTGCTGCTGTCTGTTGCTGTCTGTTGCTGTCGGTTGCTGTCTGTTGCTGTCTGTTACTGTCTGTTACTGTCTGCTATGGTCTGTTGCTGTCTGCTACTGTCTGTTACTGTCTGTTGCTGTCTGCTGCTGTCTGTTACTGTCTGTTACTGTCTGTTACTGTCTGCTACTGTCTGCAACTGTCTGCTGCTGTCTGCTGCTGTCTGCTGCTGTCTGTTACTGTCTGCTGCTGTCTGTTACTGTCTGCTACTGTCTGTTAGTGTCTGCTTCTGTCTGCTACTGCCTGTTACTGTCTGCTACTGTCTGCTACTGTCTGTTACTGTCTGTTACTGTCTGCTACTGTCTGCTACTGTCTGCTACTCTCTGTTACTGTCTGTTACGGTCTGCTACTGTCTGTTATTGTCTTTTACTGCCTGCTATGGTCTGCTACTGTCTGTTATTGTCGGCTACTGTCTGCTACTGTCTGCTACTCTCTGTTACTGTCTGTTACTGTCTGCTGCTATCTGTTACTGTCTGGTACTGTCTGCTGCTGTCTGCTACTGTCTGTTACTGTCTGGTACTGTCTGTTACTGTCTGCTGCTGTCTGCTGCTGTCTGTTGCTGTTGCTGCTGTCTGCTACTGTCTGCTACTCTCTGTTACCGTCTGCTACCGTCTGCTAATGTCTGCTGGTCTGCTGCTGTCTGCTGCTGTCTGCTGCTGTCTGTTACTGTCTGCTGCTGTCTGCTGCTGTCTGCTGCTGTCTGCTGCTGTCTGCTGCTGTCTGCTGCTGTCTGCTACTGTCTGCTACTCTCTGTTACCGTCTGCTACCGTCTGCTAATGTCTGCTGCTGTCTGTTATGGTGTGTTACTGTCTGCTACTGTCTGTTACTGTCTGTTACTGTCTGTTACTGTCTGTTACTGTCTGCTACTGTCTGCTACTGTCTGTTATGGTGTGTTACTGTCTGTTACTGTCTGCTACTGTCTGTTATTGTCTTTTACTGCCTGCTATGGTCTGTTACTGTCTGTTACTGTCTTACTGTCTGCTACTGTCTGTTGCTGTCTGCTGCTGTCTGCTGCTGTCTGTTACTGTCTGCTGCTGTCTGCTGCTGTCTGCTGCTGTCTGCTGCTGTCTGTTACTGTCTGCTGCTGTCTGCTGCTGTCTGCTACTGTCTGCTGCTGTCTGTTACTGTCTGTTACTGTCTGTTACTGTCTGCTATGGTCTGTTACTGTCTGCTACTGTCTGTTATGGTGTGTTACTGTCTGTTACTGTCTGCTACTGTCTGTTATTGTCTTTTACTGCCTGCTATGGTCTGTTACTGTCTGTTACTGTCTGTTACTGTCTGTTACTGTCTGCTGCTGTCTGCTGCTGTCTGCTGCTGTCTGTTACTGTCTGTTGCTGTCTGCTACTGTCTGTTACCGTCTGTTACTGTCTGTTACTGTCTGCTACTGTCTGCTGCTGTCTGTTGCTGTCTGTTGCTGTCTCCTGCTGTCTGTTACTGTCTGCTACTGTCTGCTGCTGTCTGCTGCTGTCTGTTACTGTCTGGTACTGTCAGAGACATCAATTCAAAGTCGTATCATTGAACCAATGTGGAAACAACGATGATTCAACCGATGTGCCCAGTGGGCTGCCAGGATGCCTTCAAGTCTGTTCTGGACTCCTGCCCTCAATCTGACTCATCATCTCACTTTTCAAGTCACAAACAACAATCTTTACCAGTCCGGGATTCCATAGTCAGTCATGCATGGTGATTAAAACAGGTTTGTGTGCTTAACGCGCAGTGGGAGATGCTTCCGTAAATATGTGTTTGTGTGTGTGTGTGTGCTTCTGAGTGTGGGACATGCTTCTGTAAATGTGTGTGTGTGTGTGTGTGTGTGTGTGTGTGTGTGTGTGTGTGTGTGTGTGTGTGTGTGTGTGTGTGTGTGTGTGTGTGTGTGTGTGTGTGTGTGTGTGTGTGTGTGTGTGGGAGATGCTTCTGTAAATGTGTGTGTGTGTGGGGGGGAGTTCAGAATTCTTCTGTATTCTTGCAGGTTAATGTGTGTGTGTGTGTGTGTGTGCATATATGTGTGTGTGTGTGTGTGTGTGTGTGTGTGTGTGTGTTTGTGTGTAGTTCAGTGTGCTTGCAGGTTAATGTGCGCATGTGCCTCTACTGTACGTGTGTCTATAAAGCAGAGTCAGTACTCAGACAGACAGACAGACAGACAGACAGACAGACAGACACCATGTCTCCCTCCCAGTCCTCCCTACTAGTACTGCTGCTGATGGTCTCCTGCTCCTGGGCCCCCCGCTCCTTAGGAGGAACCATGACCTTCATCTTCATAGGGACCAACCCAGACGGGACCTACGGGGTGAGACCAAAGCACAATGATGATGCTTCCTATTAAAGATGCAATATGCAGAAATCACTCTGTCATTTCCTGGTTGCTACAATTGTAATAGTTTGTCTAATTTCAGTTTGTGACAAAACAAGCTTGTATAGCGTAGATCTAAACTGCTGTGAAATATATTTTCAATAACCAACAATATAGTATTTTCAGCTTTTTGAAGCTGTTATACAAAACTGAAAGTAAAAGACACAAAAAGACAGATCTATAACTCACATTTCTACATATTGCAGCTTTAAGTGTTTTCTTCAACTGAGAGAAATTATAATTTGTTCTTGTTGTCATCTTGAAAAATACATTCTTCATAGGGTTGGAATATTACTAGTAACTTTCTAAATGTACCAGTAAACTAACAGAATGTACCAGTAAACTATCAGAATGTACCAGTAAACTACCAACATTTACCAGTAAACTACCAGCATTTCGAAAACATTCAAGGAGTTTTCCTAACGTGAAATATATAAAATAATTTTTTGAAATCCTATTACAAATCTATAAAACAAAGCAGTAAAACATTATCCTTGTCACAATCTTCGTCATCTGAAGAGGAGAAATCATCGGACCAATATGCAGCGGGTATATTGCTCATTTTCGATTTATTGAAGGTAAACACACTTAAACAAACTAACAACGATAACAGCCCAGTAAGGTGCCAGACTATAGTAGGAACAACCACCCACAAAACACAAGAGAAAACAAACCCACTTAAATATGGCCTCCAATTAGAGGCAACGACAACCAGCTGCCTCTAACTGGAGGTCGTTCCCAAAACCCAAACATAGAAATATAAAAACTAGATAAACACATAGAAATAGAAAATATAGAACATAAACCAAAAACCCCGAAACACACAAACCAAACACCCCCTGGCACACCCTGACCAAACTACAATAACAAATAACCCCTTTTACTGGTCAGAACGTGACTATTCTAAATATAACCCATAAATTTAGTGAATATTGTTGCTGAGTGTTTCACCATGGAAAATCCTGTATATTTCAATATTCAAAATGTCTCAATATATCAAATCAAATGTATTTATATAGCCCTTCTTACATCAGCTGATATCTCAAAGTGCTGTACAGAAACCCAGCCTAAAACCCCAAGCAGCAAGCATTGCAGGTGTAGAAGCACGGTGGCTAGGAAAAACTCCCTAGAAAGGCCAGAACCTAGGAAGAAACCTAGAGAGGAACCAGGCTATGAGGGTTGGCCAGTCCCCTTCTGGCTGTGCCGGGTGGAGATTATAACAGAACATGGCCAAGATGTTCAAATGTTCAGAAATGACCAGCAGGGTCAAATAATAATAATCACAGTGGTTGTAGAGGGTGCAACAGGTCAGCACCTCAGGAGTAAATGTCAGTTGGCTTTTCATAGCCGATCATTGAGAGTATCTCTACCGCTCCTGCTGTCTCTGTCTTGGTTGATGTTTGATGTAAATGTTTTTGGGCCAAACTGGCGCCAGTCGCAGTTATGACAAAAATCAATAGTTGGTAGTGTTGCAGAGTTAATTGGTAAATATGTCATTGTTGATTAGATGTTTTTTAATTAATTGGGCTATTTTCTAACCACATGGTCTATCTATTAGAAAGTTATGGTAAACATGGAAATAGATATAAAGAATATGAAAAACAAATCTGAAAACATATATAAATTACCAATGTTTCCATAGATTTCCAAAATGACATTTGAAAATTACTGGGGGTTTTGCTAACCTATTCTTAGCTAAAGAGGCTTGTAAAATGGACTCTACTGGTAGAAATGGAACGCACAATGTTTCCCTGTGGTCTGTGGTGCATGTTTGCTGCCCTCTAGTGTTTATTGTCATGTATGGCTCTCCTTTTCTCACTACATATACCCACTCCTATTCACTTTGTATACCCACTCCTATTCACTACGTATAGCCACTCCTATTCACTACTTATACCCACTCCTATTCACTACATATACCCACTCCTATTCACTACTTATACCCACTCCTATTCACTACTTATACCCACTCCTATTCACTACTTATACCCACTCCTATTCACTACTTATACCCACTCCTATTCACTACATATACCCACTCCTATTCACTACTTATACCCACTCCTATTCACCACTTATACCCACTCCTATTCACTACATATACCCACTCCTATTCACTACTTATACCCACTCCTATTCACTACTTATACCCACCCCTATTTACTACTTATACCGACTCCTATTCACTACCTATGCCCACTCCTATTCACAGCTTATACCCGCTCCTATTCACTACGTACACCCACTCCTATTCACTGCTTAAATCCTACCCTATTCGACTACGTATACCCACTCCTATTCACTGCTTATACCCACTCCTATTCAAGTCTTCTCAGTATACAATGCCCCCCCCCCCCCCATCCACCCCTACGGATCTATAAAACTTACTCCACATTTTCAAAGTGATAGAACATTTTTGAAAATGTTCCACATTAATACAAAAACCATGTCTTCACACCCTGGGGGGCGGCAGGTATCCTCGTGGTTAGAATGTAGGGGGGGCAGGTAGCCTAGTGGTTAGAGTGTAGAGGCGGCAGGTAGCCTAGTGGTTAGAGTGTAGGGGGGTAGGTAGTCTAGTGGTTAGAGTGTAGAGGCGGCAGGTAGCCTCGTGGTTAGAGTGTAGGGGGGTAGGTAGTCTAGTGGTTAGAGTGTAGGGGCGGCAGGTAGACTAGTGGTTAGAGTGTAGGGTGGGTAGGTAGCCTAGTGGTTAGAGTGTAGGGGCGGCAGGTAGCCTCGTGGTTAGAATGTAGGGGGGCAGGTAGCCTAGTGGTTAGAGTGTAGAGGCGGCAGGTAGCCTAGTGGTTAGAGTGTAGGGGGGTAGGTAGTCTAGTGGTTAGAGTGTAGGGGCGGCAGGTAGACTAGTGGTTAGAGTGTAGGGTGGGTAGGTAGCCTAGTGGTTAGAGTGTGGGGGGGCAGGTAGCCTAGTGGTTAGAGTGTAGGGGCGGCAGGTAGCCTTGAGGTTAGAGTGTAGGGGAGAGGGCAGGTAGCCTAGTGGTTAGAGTGTAGGGGGGTAGGTAGCCTAGTGGTTAGAGTGTAGGGGTGGCAGGTAGCCTAGTGGTTAGAGTGTAGGGGGGGCAGGTAGCCTAGTGGTTAGAGTGTAGGGGCGGCAGGTAGCCTAGTGGTTAGAGTGTAGGGGGGGCAGGTAGCCTAGTGGTTAGAGTGTAGGGGGGAAGGTAGCCTAGTGGTTAGAGTGTAGAGGGGTAGGTAGCCTAGTGGTTAGAGTGTAGGGGGTGTAGGTAGCCTAGTGGTTAGAGTGTAGGGGGGGGCGGCAGGTAGCCTAGTGGTTAGAGTGTAGAGGGGTAGGTAGCCTAGTGGTTAGAGTGTAGAGGGGTAGGTAGCCTAGTGGTTAGAGTGTAGGGGGTGTAGGTAGCCTAGTGGTTAGAGTGTAGGGGCGGCAGGTAGCCTAGTGGTTAGAGTGCAGGGGCGGCAGGTAGCCTAGTGGTTAGAGTGTAGGGGCGGTAGGTAGCCTAGTGGTTAGAGTGTAGTGGTGGCAGGTAGCCTAGTGGTTAGAGTGTAGGGGGGGTAGGTAGCCTAGTGATTAGAGTGTAGGGGGGGGCAGGTAGTCTAGTGGTTAGAGTGTAGAGGGGCAGGTAGTCTAGTGGTTAGAGTGTAGGGGGGGGCAGGTAGCCTAGTGGTTAGAGTGTAGGGGGAAGGTAGCCTAGTGGTTAGAGTGTAGGGGCGGTAGGTAGCCTTGTGGTTAGAGTGTAGGGGGGGGGGCGGCAGGTAGCCTAGTGGTTAGAGTGTAGGGGGGGGGTGCGGCAGGTAGCCTAGTGGTTAGAGTGTAGAGGGGCAGGTAGTCTAGTGGTTAGAGTGTAGAGGGATAGGTAGCCTAGTGGTTAGAGTGTAGGGGGGTAGGTAGCCTAGTGGTTAGAGTGTAGGGGGGTAGGTAGCCTAGTGGTTAGAGTGTAGGGGGGTAGGTAGCCTAGTGGTTAGAGTGTAGGGGGGTAGGTAGCCTTGTGGTTAGAGCTTTGGGCCAGTAACCGAAAGGTTGCTAGATCGAATTCCTGAACTGACAAGATAAAAATCTGTCGTTCTACCCCTGAACAATGCGGTTATTCCACTGTTCCTAGGCCGTCATCGTCAATAAGAATTTGTTATTAACTGTCTAGTAAAATAAAACCCTTGAGATAATACTTGGTGGAAGCTCTGTTTACAGTTATACATTTTTTCTACCAAGATTCTACCAACTTGGCACAAATTTTAGGGTAACACAAAGTGCTCAAGCTCAGTAAAACCATTCTGGTGTGTTTTTATTATGTGTAAATGTCTCGCTGAACATAAAACTTTCCCAGGGTTAGATTTTCAGAAGATTGAGGTATTTCCATCTAACTTTCCTTCTTCATATTTATTTTGATCCTGACAAACTCCCCAGTTCCTGCCGGTGACAAGCATACCCATAACATGATGCGGCCACCACAACACTTGAAAATACAGAGAATCAATTACAAAAGACATTATTCTAAAGACACAACTGAATGGTTCACCAAGAGGTTATGAGTGTTCCTGATTGGTCCAGTTTCCATCCTCATGACTTCAATCAGCTTGGAAATTTTAACTAGGCAAGTCAGTTAAGAGCATATTCTTATTTACAATGACAGCCTAGGAACAGTGGGTTAACTGCCTTGTTCAGGGGCAGAACAACAGTTTTTTATCTTGGCGGCTCTGGGATTTGATCTTGCAACCATTTGGTTACTAGTCTAACACTCTAACCACTAGGCTACCTGCCACCCCAATACAATCGATACAATACAATCCCCGAGCTGACAAGGTAAAAATCTGTCGTTCTGCCCGTGAACAAGGCAGTTAACCCACTGTTCCTAGGCTGTCATTGAAAATAGGACTTTGTCCTTAATTAATAACCTGTTGGGGCTAGGGGGTAGCCTTAATCCCCCAGTTGGGATTGCTAGCAAGGCGGGAAATTCAAAACATCAAAAATCTAATAATTTCAATTTCTCAAACAATCAACTATTTTACACCATTTAAAAGATAAACATCTCCTTAATCGAACCACATTGTTCGATTTTCAAAGAGGCTTTACGCCGAAAGCATGAAGTTAGATTACGTTAGGACAGTACATAGCCCAAAAAGTACAAACATCCATTTTCAATTCAAGGACAGGCGTCACCAAAAGCAGAAAACCAGCTAAAATTATGCACTAACCTTTGACAATCTTCCTCAGATGACACTCCTAGGACATTATGTTATACAATACATGCATTTTTGTTCCATCAAGTTCATATTTATATCCAAAAACAGCATTTTACAGTGGCAGAATTTTACGTTCGTTCAAACATGTCAAACGTTGTTTAGCATCAATCTTTAGGGCAATTTTTAACGTGAAACATCAGTAATGTTTCAACCCGACCTCTCCTGTGTCTCCTGTGTCTTGAAAACCGTTTTTGATAAATGTCTCGCCTCACATGCATGCGCAGGTGCGCGCAATAATGAAGTGACGACGTCCCAGGGACGTCAACTTCTCTTCATTGTCATCCGGTCTCTGTTCATCATTGACGCTTCAAACAACTTTATAAAGATCGTTGACATCTAGTGGAAGCCGTAGGAAGTGCGAAATGAATCCTTTGTCACTGTGTGATCGAATATAGTACAGCCACAAAATTCTCATTTCCTGGTTGCATTTTTCTCAGGTTTTTGCCTGCCATATGAGTTTTTTTATACTTACAGACACCATTCAAACAGTTTTAGAAAATTCAGAGTGTTTTCTATCCAAATCTGTTAATAATATGCATATCCTAGCTTCTGAGTTGGTGTAGGAGGCAGTTAAACATGGGCACATATTTTTTTCAAAATTATCAATACTGCCCCCTAGCCCCTAGACTTTTCTACCTAAATAAAAAAATAAAAATTGTATATCTATTTCACAATTTGAAATTGATTTTGCCTGTTGTTGATAACTAAGTGTTGTTTGAATTAATATTATCTATTGTTGATAACTAAGCGTTGTCCACAAATGATTATGTTGTGCCTAACCAGTCCCTCTTCAATCAGGCTTTGTTGGAACAAGGTTTGTTCTCTACAGAAGGCTTGTTGTATCATTGTAATCCCTGACAAAGGATGAAATGAATCAGAGTTTAGAATGTTCTGTACTATTGAACGTACCATAATGATAAAGGCATTTAGCTATATGAAGAATGCCTTGCTCCTCCTGGTTCTCTTACCCTCCTTACCAAAGAGAACATTTGTCTTTGTTCCACACTTGTTAAAGACAGCAGTCTAGAAATGTGTCTGAAGTGGTGGTTTTATGAAGTGTGACGTTGCAGGTGGACGTTCTTTACAAGACAGCCTTTACACGTTGTGGTACATGGTTGTGTACCAGTGAGGACTGTGGGAATGAGGTTATGATAGAGGGTCAGACAGTGGACCAGGAGATGTCTGGGGACTGGTGTCAGTCAGAAGGAGTCTTTAATGTTGACTTATCCAGTAACACAGTCGCCTTTCTCTGCGGTGAGTGTTTCATTTTTTCTTTTCTATTCAAATCTTCAAAATCAAAAAAAAATCAAATTTATTTTTATATAGCCCTTCGTACATCAGCTGATATTCTCAAAGTGCTGTACAGAAACCCAGCCTAAAACCCCAAACAGCAAGCAAAGCATGTGAAAGAAGCACGGTGGCTAGGAAAAACTCCCTAGGAAAAACTCCCTAGAAAGGCCAAAAACCTAGGAAGAAACCTAGAGAGGAACCAGGCTATGAGGGGTGGCCAGTCCTCTTCTGGCTGTGCAGGGTGGATATTATAACAGAACATGGTCAAAATGTTAAAATGTTAAAATGTTCATAAATGACCAGCATGGTCAAATAATAATAATCATAGTAGTTGTCGAGGGTGCAACAAGCACGTCCGGTGAACAGGTCAGGGTTCCATAGCCGCAGGCAGAACAGTTGAAACTGGAGCAGCAGCACGGCCAGGTGGACTGGGGACAGCAAGGAGTCATCATACCAGGTAGTCCTGAGGCATGGTCCTAGGGCTCAGGTCCTCCGAGAGAAAGACAGAAAGAGAGAAAGAGAGAATTAGAGAGAGCATATTTAAATTCACACAGGACACCGGATAAGACAAGAGAAATACTCCAGATGTAACAGACTGACCCTAGCCCCCCGACACATAAACTACTGCAGCATAAATACTGGAGGCTGAGACAGGAGGGATCAGAAGACACTGTGGCCCCATCCGATGATACCCCCGGACAGGGCCAAACAGGCAGGATATAATCTTCCATGGATCTTCCATCCATTACCAGTATCATTATGAACCTGATTTGTATTAACAGGGAACAGATAAGTTATTGCATCCTGGTTACCAAAGTAGTTATAGAGAACATGTCCAACATGCCCCATTACAACAGGAAGGAGAAAACACACATTAGTTAATACACACAGTACTGTACATGATGAACACCATAACAACAACAGTGTTTAGGATGTGGACTCACCTTTCACCTTTGTCTCTAAATCATTACAGATTGAATAGAAGTTTATGGATAGACAATGATAATTCTGTTGTTGTTTGGAGGCTGTGGCCCTATGTGGATCTTGGGGTCAGGTCTGACACGGGGACAGTCAACCAATCTCCACAGACCACTGTCATACCTCTGATGCGGTAAATTCTCCTACTTATCAGTATAAAGTGATTAGGTCAATGAACAAGAGATTTTATCAATCTGTGTGTTTTATTCAGTCAATAGAAAACAGGTCTGAAACACTGCAATAATCTCTCTCTCTCTCTCTCTCTCTCTCTCTCTCTCTCTCTCTCTCTCTGTGTCTCTGTGTCTCTGTCTCTCTCTCTCTCTCTCTCTCTCTCTCTCTCTCTCTCTCTCTCTCTCTCTCTCTCTGTCTCTCTCTCTCTCTCTCTCTCTCTCTCTCTCTCTCTCTCTCTCTCTCTCTCTCAGTGTCCCTGCTAATTGTCAAAGAGATTTCAACCTGTTGCTGTTTGATCCAGATGGGGATATGGTCAGATGCAGATATGCAGTACCAACGGATGAGTGTTACACATCAAGTGACCTTCCTAATGACTTCACTCTACGAGAGGTTAGTATCCAAGTAGAACAACACAGACAACGATGGACTATGATGATGAAGGCAGCAACGAGCTGTCCAAAGCAGGTCACTGTCATTTAACATGCCAAGGCACCAACCAGCTGGCCAAAGCAGGTTACTCAAAATTTGCTCAAAATGAATAAATAACAATTGTCTTCCTAAAGCTGTTTGTGATATTCTAACAGCATATGTGTGTTAAATATACTTATTTAGGAAAAGTCAAGGATGGATTGGGGCATGACTTTCACATTTAAATGTATATGCAGTCAAAATGACTGTATCGGCACGTCTAGTGTTAAGTGTTCTACAGTATATTGTTAGTTGATGAGGTGTTGTTCTACAGTATATTGTTAGTTGATGAGGTGTTGTTATACAGTATATTGTTAGTTGATGAGGTGTTGTGTTCTACAGTATATTGTTAGTTGATGAGTTGTTGTTCTACAGTATAGTGTTAGTTGATGAGGTGTTGTGTTCTACAGTATATTGTTAGTTGATGAGGTGTTGTGTTCTACAGTATATTGTTAGTTGATGAGGTGTTGTGTTCTACAGTATATTGTTAGTTGATGAGGTGTTGTGTTCTACAGTATATTGTTAGTTGATGAGGTGTTGTGTTATACAGTATATTGTTAGTTGATGAGGTGTTGTGTTCTACAGTATATTGTTAGTTGATGAGGTGTTGTGTTATACAGTATATTGTTAGTTGATGAGGTGTTGTGTTATACAGTATATTGTTAGTTGATGAGTTGTTGTGGATGGTTGAATGACAGTCATGTGATTGCTGTAACGTTCCAGGTTGATCCAATCAAAATCAAATTTTATTGGTCAAATACACGTGTTTAGCAGATGTTATTGCAGGTGTAGTGAAATGCTTGTGTTTCTAGCTCCAACAGTGCAGTAATATCTAACAAGTAATATCTAACAAGTAATATCTAACAATACACACACTCTAAAGTAAAGGAATGGAAATAAGAATATACAGTATAAATATTTGGACGAGCGATGTCAGAGCGGCATAGACGAAGATACACTAGAATAGGATACAGTATATACATATGAGATGAGTAATGCAAAATATGTAAGCATTATTAAAGTGGACAGTGATTTGAGTCTGTATGTTGGCAGCAGCCTCTAATGTGCTAGTGATGGCCGTTTAACAGTCTGATGGCCTTGAGATAGAAGCTGTTTTTCAGTCTCTCGGTCCCAGCTTTGATGCACCTGTACTGACCTCGCCTTCTGGATGATAGCGGGTGAACAGGCAGTGGCTCGGGTGGTTGTTGTCCTTGATGATCTTTTTGGCCTTCCTGTGACATTGAGGTAATATGTACATGTAGGTAGAGTTAAAGTGACCATAGATAATAAACAGAGAGTAGCAGCAGCGTAAAGGGGGGAGGGGGCAATGCAAATTGTCTGGGTAGACATTTGATTAGCTGTTCAGGAGTCTTATGGCTTGGGGGGTAGAAGCTGTTAAGAAGCCTTTTGGACCTAGACTTGGCAACGGGACTTAAAAACTGTATTATCTTATGTTTCACCGAGTCGTGGCTGAACAACGATATTAATAACACAGCTGGCAGGTTATACACTGTATCGGCAGGACAGAACAGCAGCCTCTGGTAAGACAAGGGGTGGCGGTCGATGTATATTTGTAAACAACAGCTGGTGAACAATATCTAAGGAAGTCTCAAGGTTTTGCTCGCCTGAGGTAGAGTATCTCATGATAAGCTGTAGACCACACTATCTACCTAGAGAGTTTTCGTCTGTATTTATCGTAGCTGTCTACTTACCAACACAGACCGATGCTGGCACTAAGACTGCACTCAATGAGCTGTATACCGCCATAAGCAAACAGGAAAACCCTCATCCAGAGGTGGCGTTCCTAGTGGCCGGGGACTTTAATGCAGGGAAACTTGTAATAATAACAACTAATAGCTAATGTAAATTGGACAGGGCAGTTAGATTAACAAGAATTTAAGCTTTCTGCCCATATCAGATATGTCTATGTCCTGGGAATTGTTCTTGTTACTTACAACCTCATGCTAATCGCGTTAGCCTACGTTAGCTCAACCGTCCCATGTTAATAATGCTGTTATTGATGTTAATCAGAGACGTCTTCATAATAAAGAAACAGTCACTAGATATACGGCCAATTGTTTTTCATTTCTCATACAGCTGCATACTGGACTTTAACCTTAACCCTGTTTTTTATAAGTGTAGTTTTCTGTTTTCACATGTTATTATGTTTTCACATGTTATTATGTTTTCACATGTTATTATGTTTTCACATGTTATTATGTTTTCACATGTTATTATGTTTTCACATGTTATTATGTTTTCACATGTTATTATGTTTTCACATGTTATTATGTTTTCACATGTTATTATGTTTTCATGTTATTGTCACGTCCTGACTAGTATAACGGTTATTTGTTATTGTAGTTTGGTCAGGACGTGGCAGAGGGTATTTTGTTTATGTGGTTCGGGGTGGTGATTTATTTAGTCGGGTGTTTGTTTAATCAGTTCTATGTTTATATTTCTATGTTTATTCTATCCGTTCTATTTCTATACTTAGTTAATTGGGGTATGGACTCTCAATTGAAGGCAGGTGTTGTCTAGTTGCCTTTGATTGGGAGTCCTATAAGTAGGTGTGTGTTTGGTTTGTCATTTGTGGGTAGTTGTATGTTAGCACTGCTTTTGTTTAGCCTGCTACTCTGTTCCTGTCGTGAGTTTGTTTATTGTTTTTTCCTCGTGTTCACTTTAGTTATTAAATATGATGAACATGCAACCCGCTGCGCCTTGGTCCTTTTTTCCGAACGACTGCCGTTACAGTTATTATGTTTTCACATGTTATTATGTTTTCATGTTATGTTTTCACGTGAGAACATAATAACGTGAAAACATAATAACATGTTATTATGTTATGTTTTCATGTTGCTATGTTTTCATGTTATTACGTTATGTTTTCACATGTTATTATAAAGTAATGTGTAATGCAAGTGTTTTTTTCCGTAATGGGTTTAAATTTGTTTATAGATGAAACCACTTTATTTCAGATGCATCAAAGGTTAGCTAGCTACTTCAGCATTACTAGCAGCAGGCTCCCATTCTGATAGGAGAGCCAGTTAGCAGCAGGCTCCCAACGTGATAGGAGAGCCAGTTAGCATCAGGCTCCCATTCTGATAGGAGAGCCAGTTAGCATCAGGCTCCCAACGTGATAGGAGAGCCAGTTAGCAGCAGGCTCCCAACCTGATAGGAGAGCCAGTTAGCAGCAGGCTCCCAACCTGATAGGAGAGCCAGTTAGCAGCAGGCTCCCAACCTGATAGGAGAGCCAGTTAGCAGCAGGCTCCCAACCTGATAGGAGAGCCAGTTAGCAGCAGGCTCCCAACCTGATAGGAGAGCCAGTTAGCAGAAGGCTTCCATTCTGATAGGAGAGCCTTGGATTACCTAGTGACTTTCTTGTACATTTCATAAGGCATAGACAAGTTATATCCTTCAAGAATATATGGGTTTATATAATTCGTTTAAAGGTCAAAAATGTACGTAGCAATAACAGATTGCCTGTTTAATCTTGTTTTTACCTTGTCTCCCTCAGAACTGCACCTTGTCATTTTGGGGCAACAGTAATACCACTGGAACATATGCAGTTCAGTTAACGATGGAGGAT
The DNA here is from genome assembly GCF_905237065.1 of Salmo salar. Taxonomy (NCBI): domain Eukaryota; kingdom Metazoa; phylum Chordata; class Actinopteri; order Salmoniformes; family Salmonidae; genus Salmo; species Salmo salar. Next base: position 86,829,747 of record NC_059445.1, read on the forward strand.
TTCCCTACTCAGTCCATCTCTCTCTCCTATACTGATGGATCTCAATCTAACAGGACCTCAAACGATACACTCTGCAAACTACCTGTTCAGTTTGTAGTGAGAGGTACATATATATTATCAATATAGTTTATCTTAATATCTACTTTCTAATAAGATGTTTCTCTGTAGAGAATAAGATGATGCCTGTGGCTTGTTTCCAGTAGAAGTAGTGAATTAGATTGTCATTACATTTTATGCAGAGTTTCCAAACCTGTAGCATAGTAGAGGGGTTGTGGTAATGATTTATACTGAAAAACATGACGCTATGTGTTGTATCTCAACTCCATGGTTTGTCTCTCAGTGGACCCCCCGGTGACATCCTGTATGGAGGGGCTGTACCTACCCATGTTCCTGTCTCCAACACCAGCCCAGGGTGCACTGCTGAACGCCTCTGCAGACCAACCCCTGGAAATCACTGTCAGAGCACAGGCTACCAACTCCACGTAAGAGAAAGGAAACGTGGAAACACATAGCAGATAGGTATAGACTAAATCAGGGGTTTTAAACGCAATAGTTAGACGAACCGGTGTGTCAGCAGGTTTTCGCTCCTCCCTTGCAAGCTGTAGAAACAGATTTAAAAAACAGATACAAATACATCTTATGGAACAGCGGGACTGTGAAGCCTAGGCAGTATCTAATGGGGATCCATAATAAACACAAATACAACTATACAGTCAATACATCAACTGATATGGTTCCTGATCTGGCATGTACAGTCAATACATAAACTGATATGGTTCCTGATCTGGCATGTAAATATAGGGATAATCATGTCAGCTTTGTTATTTATATATATATATACGTATGGTTCACCAACTACTTCTCTGATAAAGTTCAGTGTGTCAAATCGGAGGGCCTGTTGTCCGGACCTCTGGCAGTCTCTATGGGGGTGCCACAGGGTTCAATTCTTGGGCCAACTCTTTTCTCTGTATACATCAATGATGTCGCTCTTGCTGCTGGTGAGTCTCTGATACAACTCTACGCAGACGACACCATTCTGTATACTTCTGACCCTTCTTTGGACACCGTGTTAAAACTTCTATGGGCTAGGTGGGACGCTAGCCTGCGGGACACAGCCAGTGAAATATCAGGGCGGAAAATTCAAAAACAACATAATGTCATAATTTAACTTTCTCAAACATATGACTATTTTACACCATTTTAAAGATACACTTCTCGTTAATCTAACCACATTGTCCGATTTCAAAAAGGCTTTACAGCGAAAGCAAAACATTCGATTATGTTAGGAGAGTACATAGACAAAAATAATCACACCGCCATATTCAAAAGCAAACATATATGTCCCACTGGCCCAGAGAGGTTAACTAACCTCCAGACGAGCTTCAGTGCCATACAACTCTCCTTCCGTGGTCTCCAACTGCTCTTAAATACAAGTAAAACTAAATGCATGCTCTTCAACCGATCGCTGCCTGCACCTGCCCGCCTGTCCAGCATCACTACTCTGGACGGTTCTGACTTAGAATATGTGGACAACTACAAATACCTAGGTTTCTGGTTAGACTGTAAACTCTCCTTCCAGACTCACATCAAACATCTCCAATCCAAAGTTAAATCTAGAATTGGCTTCCTATTTCGCAACAAAGCATACCCTCGTAAAACTGACCATCCTACCGATCCTCGACTTCGGCGATGTCATTTACAAAATAGCCTCCAATACCCTACTCAACAAACTGGATGCAGTCTATCACAGTGCCATCCGTTTTGTCACCAAAGCCCCATATACTACCCACCACTGCGACCTCTACGCTCTCGTTGGCTGGCTTTCGCTTCATACTCATCGCCAAACCCACTGGCTCCATGTCATCTACAAGACCCTGCTAGGTAAAATCCCCCCTTATCTCCACTCACTGGTCACCATAGCAGCACCCACCTGTAGCACGCACTCCAGCAGGTATATCTCTCTGGTCACCCCCAAAGCCAATTCCTCCTTTGGCCGTCTCTCCTTCCAGTTCTCTGCTGCCAATGACTGGAACGAACTACAAAAATCTCTGAAACTGGAAACACTTATCTCCCTCACTAGCTTTAAGCACCAGCTGTCAGAGCAGCTCACAGATCACTGCACCTGTACATAGCCTATCTATAATTTAGCCCAAACAACTACCTCTTCCCCTACTGTATTTATTTATTTTGCTCCTTTGCACCCCATTATTTCTATTTCTACTTTGCACTTTCTTCTACTACAAATCTACCATTCCAGTGTTTTACTTTGCCACCATGGCCTTTTTGCCTTATCTCACCTCATTTGCTCACATTGTATATAGACTTATTTTTCTACTGCATTATTGACTGTATGTTTGTTTTATTCCATGTGTAACTCTGTGTTGTTGTATGTTGTCGAACTGCTTTGCTTTATCTTGGCCAGGTCGCAATTGTAAATGAGAACTTGTTCTCAACTTGCCTACCTGGTTAACCTGTTATGGCTAGGGGGCAGTATTTTCACGGCTGGATAAAAAAACGTACCCGATTTAACCTGTTAGGGCTAGGGGGCAGTATTGACACGGCCGGATAAAAAACGTACCCGATTTAATCTGGTTACTACTCCTGCCCAGTAACTAGAATATGCATATAATTATTGGCTTTGGAAAGAAAACACCCTAAAGTTTCTAAAACTGTTTGAATTGAACAGAACTCATATGGCAGGCCAAAACCTGAGAAGATTCTGTACAGGAAGTACCCTGTCTGACCATTTCTTGGCCTTCTTTATCATCTCTATCCATTACAAAGGATCTCTGCTCTTACGTGACACTTCCCACGGCTCCAATGGGCTCTCAGAGCCCGGGAAAAAGCTGAATGACGTAATTCAAAGCCCTGGCTGAAACACATTATCGCGTTTGTCAAGTGGCCGATCAGGGGACAGTGGGCTTAGGCTCGTGCACTGGCCGCCCCCGTCTTTCTGTTTTTCCCTCTATTTACCGAAACTCAGATTCCCGGTCGGAATATTATTGCTTTTTAACGAGAAAAATGGCATAAAAATTGATTTTAAACAGCGGTTGACATGCTTCGAAGTACGGTAATGAAATATTTAGAAATCTTTTGTCACGAAATGCGCCATGCGCGCGACCCTTATTTACCATTCGGATAGTGTCTGGAACGCACGAACAAAACGCTGCTATTTGGATATAACGATGGATTATTTTGGACCAAACCAACATTTGTTATTGAAGTAGCAGTCCTGGGAGTGCATTCTGACGAAGACAACAAAGGTAATGAAACTTTTGTAATAGTAAATCTGACTTTGGTCAGGGCTAAACTTGGTCGGTGTCTAAATAGCTAGCCGTGATGGCTGGGCTATCTACTGAGAATATTGTAAAATGTGCTTTCACCGAAAAGCTATTTTAAAATCGGACATATCGAGTGCATAGAGGAGTTCTGTATCTATAATTCTTAAAATAATTGTTATGTTTTTTGTGAACGTTTATCGTGAGTAATTTAGTAAATTCACCGGTGGTTTGCGGGGGGTATGCTAGTTCTGAACGTCACATGCTAATGTAAAAAAGCTGGTTTTTGATATAAATATGAACTTGATTGAACAAAACATGCATGCATTGTATAACATAATGTCCTAGGGTTGTCATCTGATGAAGATCATCAAAGGTTAGTGCTGCATTTAGCTGTGGTTTTGTTTTTTGTGACATTATATGCTAGCTTGAAAAATGGGTAGTCTGATTATTTCTGGCTGGGTACTCTGCTGACATAATCTAATGTTTTGCTTTCGCTGTAAAGCCTTTTTGAAATCAGACAGTGTGGTTAGGTTAACGAGAGTCTTGTCTTTAAAATGCTGTAAAATAGTCATATGTTTGAAAAATTGAAATTTTCGGATTTTAGAGGAATTTGTATTTCGCGCCACGCCCATCATTGGATATTGGAGCAGGTGTTCTGCTAGCGGAACGTCTAGATGTAAGAGTTAAATAAAGGTGAAATATATATATTTTTTAAATTAAAACAAATATACAGTCAATATATAGGGATAATCATGTCAGCTTTATTCAAGACATTTTTAGCTACAACATTTAACACATTCCATTTCAAGAAAGGAGATTTTGTATTATTTTATTCCGATTTTGAAGTGATGCAGTTCTGTCCTTGAGCTTTTCTTGTCTATTAATGTTACGTATAATGTCATGTTTTGTGTGACCCCAGGAAGAGTAGCTGCTGCTTCAGCAACAGCTAATGGGGTTCATAATGAAAAAAAAAAATTACTGTATTTGTTTTCTCCCTGTGTGTTTAAGGGTTGCAGAGCTGTTGGTGAGTGGACCTTCCGGTATCACAAAGAACACCACTGATCCAGGAGAGTACCTTCTAAGATGGACGCCCACTGAGGTTGAGGAGGGAGGGTACTATCCTGTGTGCTTCATCGCTCAGGGAGTGAACAACAGGTCAGTCTGCAGCCACTTCAACTGGAAACTTATAGCACAACATAATGACTAACCAGATTAAATAAAGGCATAACATTAAAACCTGTTGGGGCTCGGGGGCAGTATTGAGACATTTTGAAAAAAATATGTGCCCATTTTTAACTGCCTCCTACACCAACTCAGAAGCTAGGATATGCATATTATTAACACATTCGGATAGAAAACACTCTGAATTTTCTAAAACAGTTTGAATGGTGTCTGTAAGTATAACAAAACTCATATTGCAGACAAAAACCTGTGAAAAATAGATCAAAAAAAAAGTGAATTTTGTGACTGTACTATTTAGTGTCATTGTTTTATAGATACCATAGTGAGAAAGGATTCATTTCGCAACACCTACGGCTTCCACTAGATGTCAACGATCTTTATAAAGTTGTTTGAAGCGTCTATGATAAACAGAGAGCAAATTAGAATCCAAGGAAGTTGACATGTCATCACTTCATTTTTTTGCGCCTGCGCATAAATCTGAGAAGCGTGAGTTTGTCATCATTGTTTATCTAGACATAGGATAGGTTGTGTGAAAATATTACTGATGTTTAACGTTAAAAATGGACCAAAAGATTAATGCTAAACAACATTTGACATGTTTGAACGAACATAAATAGATTATTTACTAGGTTTTTTTAGCTTTTCGGCGTGATTTTACACTCCCCCCACCACGTTTTGTGGGAGCATAATGAACGCTAAGTACTTGGTGTTATTTGGACATAAATTATGAACTTTGTCAAAAGAAACCACATTTGTTCCGGACCTGGGATGCCTTCCGGACTTGGGATGCCAGTCTTCTGATGGAGATAATCAAAGGTAAGGGGATATTTACAATGTTATTATCGATTTTAGATGATGCTAACTGTATAGCATAGCTTATTGTTCTTAGCATAACACCCCGTTTATTGCAAAATGTGATTTCCCAGTAAAGTTATTTTGAGATCTGGCCATTCGGTAGCAATTACGAGATGATAATATATTATTCTTTGAATGACAATATTACAATTTACCAATGTTTTCGAATAGTAATTTTGTTATGTTCACGGAAGCATTTCAGAGAAGAAAAAATCTGAATTTCACGCTACTGTAAAATGCTGTTTTTGGATATAAATATGAACTTGATGGAACAAAAAATGCATGTATTGTATAACATAATGTCCTAGGAGTGTCATCTGATGGAGATTGACAAAGGTTAGTACATAATTCTAGCTGGTTTCTGCTTTTGGTGACGCCTGACCTTGAATTGAAAATGGATGTTTGTACTTTTGTGGCTATGTACTGTCCTAACATAATCTAACTTTATGCTTTTGCCGTAAAGCCTCTGAAAATCGAACAATGTGGTTAGATTAAGGAGATGTTTATCTTTTAAATTGTGTAAAATAGTTGATTGTTTGAGAAATTGAAATTATTAGATTTTTGATGTTTTGAACTTCCGCCTTGTTAGCAATCCCGACTCGGGGTTCATTGCTAACCTGTAGCCCCAACAGGTTTTAACTAGCATGACTAACCTGATTAACTAACTAGCATGGCTAACCTGATTAATTAACTAGCATGGCTAACCTGATTAATGAACTAGCATGGCTAACCTGATTAATTAACTAGCATGGCTAACCTGATTAATTAACTAGCATGGCTAACCTGATTAATTAACTAGCATGGCTAACCTGATTAATTAACTAGCATGACTAACCTGATTAATTAACTAGCATGGCTAACCTGATTCATTAACTAGCATGGCTAACCTGATTCATTAACTAGCATGACTAACCTGATGAATTAACTAGCATGACTAACCTGATTAATGAACTAGCATGGCTAACCTGATGAATTAACTAGCATGACTAACCTGATGAATTAACTAGCATGATTAACCTGATGAATTAACTAGCATGACTAACCTGATGAAATAACTAGCATGACTAACCTGATTAACTAACTAGCATGACTAACCTGATTAACTAACTAGTATTATCCATCCTTTCTGTAGTCTACTATCAAGACAATCAGTTAAATGTACATTCAGACACATTTTAGTTGAATGCATTCAGTTGTGCAACTGACTAGGTTTTAACCTGCATTTCCCTTCAATGGTATATGGTTTGTTTGGCTTTGACGTGTTTCATTAACCTGTCTGGGAACCCGGGACGTTTGCGTCCCACCCTAGTCAACAGCCAGTGGAATCGCGTCGCGCGAAATACAAATACCTCATAAATGCTATAACTTCAATTTCTAAAACATATGACTATTTTACACCATTTTATAGATACACCTCTCCTGAATCGAACCATGTTGTCCGATTTCAAAAAGGCTTTACAGCAAAAGCAAAACATTAGATTATGTTAGGAGAGTACCCTGCCAAAAATAATCACACTGCCATTTTCAAAGCAACTAGCATGCATCACAAATACCCAAAACACAGCTAAATGCAGCACAAACATTTGACAATCTTCATCAGATGACACTCCTAGGACATCATGTTACACAATACATGCATTTTTTGTTCGATAAAGTTCATATTTATATATAAAAACAGCATTTTACATCGGCGCGTGATGTTCAGAAAATATTTTCCCTCAAATGCTTCCGGTGAATCAGCGCTACAATTTACAAAATTACTATTCGAAAACATTGGTCGAATATAATATTGTCATTCAAAGAATTATAGATTAACATCTCGTGAATGCAACCGCATTGCCAGATTTAAAAATAACTTTATTGGGAAATCACACTTTGCAATAAACGAGGTGCTAGGCGATACAGGTTAGCGCCATCTTGGAGTCATCTAAAATCAAATATACTATTGTAAATATTCCCTTACCTTTGATTATCTTCATCAGAAGGCACTTCCAGGAATCCCAGGTACACAACAATGTAGTTTTGTTCGAAAAAGTTAATAATTTATGTCCTAACAGCTCCTTCTTGTTAGCGCGTTCCGAAGGCTACTCAAAATGTACGAGGCGTGCGGGACTTGTCATCACAAATATGCAAAAAATATCTATTTACATTCGTTCAAACATGTCAAACGTTGTATAACATAAATCTTTAGGGTCTTTTTCAATCAGAGCTTCAACAATATTCAAGGCGGACGATTGCATTGTCTTACTAAACGTTTCGGAACGAGAGGGTACCCACGGGCGCCCGCGTCATAGTAGTAATGGCCCTCCCTCTATGACCAACTTTCCAGGCCTCTCGTTCGGTCACTTTTTACCGGAGAAGACTCAAACCACTTTGTAAAGAGTGTTGACATCTAGTGGAAGCCTTAGGAAGTGCTCAATGAATCCTAACTCACGGTGTGTTTCATAGGCAAAGTGTTGAAGGTGATTCCACAAATCAGATTTCCACTTCCTGCATGGAATCTTCTCAGGTTTTTGCCTGCCATATGAGTTCTGTTATACTCACAGACACCATTCAAACAATTTTAGAAACTTTAGAGTTTTCTATCCAAATCTACTAATTATATGCATATTCTAGTTACTGGGCAGGAGTAGTAACCAGATTAAATCGGATACGTTTTTTATCCGGCCGTGCAAATACTGCCCCCTAGCCCCAACAGGTTTTAAACCAATGGTATGTGGTTGGTTTGGTTTTGTAATGTTTTAATAAGTGCTGTTTAATAACCTCTTACATCTAGACGTTCCGCTAGCGGAACACCTGCTCCAATATCCAATGATAGGCGTGGCGCGAATTACAAATTCCTTAAAAAATACAAAAACTTCAATTTTTCAAACATATGACTATTTTACAGCATTTTAAAGATAAGACTCTCCTTTATCTAACCACACTGTCCGATTTCAAAAAGGCTTTACAACGAAAGCAAAACATTAGATTATGTCAGCAGAGTACCAAGCCAGAAATAATCAGACACCCATTTTTCAAGCTAGCATATAATGTCACAAAAACCCAGAAGACAGCTAAATGCAGCACTAACCTTTGATCTTCATCAGATGACAACCCTAGGACATTATGTTATACAATACATGCATGTTTTGTTCAATCAAGTTCATATTTATATCAAAAAACAGCTTTTTACATTAAACTTCCGGCGAATTCACTAAGAATTTACTAAATTACTCACGATAAACGTTCACAAAAAGCATAACAATTATTTTAAGAATTATAGATACAGAACTCCTCTATGCACTCGATATGTCCTATTTTAAAATAGCTTTTTGGTGAAAGCACATTTTGCAATATTCTAAGTACATAGCCCAGGCATCACGGGCTAGCTATTTAGACACCCGGCAAGTTTAGCACTCACCAATATCAGGTTTACTATTATAAAAGTTTGATTACCTTTTGTTGTCTTCGTCAGAATGCACTCCCAGGACTGCTACTTCAATAACAAATGTTGGTTTGGTCCAAAATAATCCATCGTTATATCCGAATAGCGGCGTTTTGTTCGTGCGTCCCAGACACTATCTGAAATGGTAAATCAGGGTCGTGCGCATGGTGCAATTCGTGACAAAAAAATCTAAATATTCCATTACCGTACTTCGAAGCATGTCAACCGCTGTTTAAAATCAATTTTTATGCCATTTTTCTCGTAAAAAGCGATAATATTCCGACCGGGAATGTCCATTTAGCTAAACAGAGGAAAGTAAACAAAGCTTTCGGTCGACGCGGGCACGAGCCTGAGTCTCACAGTACTGTAACCAGCCACTACCCAAACGCGCTTACTTTGTTTCAGCCAGAGACTGCAAAGCCACGATTCAGCTTTTTACCGCCTTCTGAGACCCTATGGCAGCCGTAGGAAGTGTCACGGGACAGCTAAGATCCTCACTCTTCAATAAACAGAGACAAGAAGAACGACACCTTGTCAGACAGGCCACTTCCTGCCTGAAACCTTGTCAGGTTTTTGCCTGCCAAATGAGTTCTGTTATACTCACAGACACCATTCAAACAGTTTTAGAAACTTTAGGGTGTTTTCTATCCATATGTAATAAGTATATGCATATTCTAGTTACTGGGTAGGAGTGGTAACCAGATTAAATCGGGTACGTTTTTTATCCAGCCGTGAAAATACTGCCCCCTAGCCATAACAGGTTAACAAAGATCTGAACGATGTAACAGTTGTTCTGTTGATCTTCTCAGTTCCAAGTATCACTCTGAGCTGCGCTGTGTGATCGTCAGGGTTGGAAACACAAGCGGTGGGTACAGTTTCACTACAGGAAGAGGTTAATGATCCCCTTCTCACTGTTACTTACAGATTCCAGTTGAAATTCATGTTTGAGATAATTACCACTCATTCAACCAATCAACACATCTCTGACTGTCTGTCTATTTGTTTGTCTGTCCTTTGTGCTACAGCCATCAGAACCACAGAGCCAATAACCTCCCCTCCTCTGACAATAAACCTCACAACCACAGAGGAACCAACAACCTCTCCTCCTCCGACATTAAACCTCACAACCACAGAGGAGCCAATAACCTCTCCTCCTCTGACAATAAACCTCACGACCACAGAGCCAATAACCTCCCCTCCTCTGACAATAAACCTCACGACCACAGAGCCAATAACCTCCACAGAGGAACCAACAACCTCCCCTCCTCTGACAATAAACCTCACAACCACAGAGGAGCCAATAACCTCTCTTCCTCTGACAATAAACCTCACAACCACAGAGGAACCAACAACCTCCCCTCCTCTGACAATAAACCTCACAACCACAGAGGAACCAATAACCTCCCCTCCTCTGACAATAAACCTCACGACCACAGAGGAGCCAATAACCTCCCCTCCTCTGACAATAAACCTCACAACCACAGAGGAACCAATAACCTCCACAGAGAACCTACAACCTCTCCTCCTCTGACAATAAACCTCACAACCACAGAGGAGCCAACAACCTCCCCTCCTCTGACAATAAACCTCACAACCACAGAGGAACCAACAACCTCTCCTCCTCTGACAATAAACCTCACAACCACAGAGGAGCCAATAACCTCCACAGAGGAGCCAACAACCTCTCTTCCTCTGATAATTAATCTCACGACCTCACAGATTGCACCTGAACTTCCAACCACGCCCACAAATTTCAGTACATACGCAACCACAGCATCCCCAACTTTTAGTACAAACCCAACCACCGATCTCACAACCCATATTGTGGACAGTACAACAAAGAACAGTGGGCCTAGTAAGTACAAAATTAACTTTTGTTCAAATTTTGTAAAAAATATTTGTGTATGTGTGTTGTAATAATGTGGACTAACTGTGTTTCCACAGGATACGTTGTAGTACTGAGGATAAAAGTGTCCTCTCTGATCCCACTGACGGATAATTACATCAGAAACGTGGTGTTTCAGCAGGTCAGTGTCACTGTCAGATCAGACAGGTTTCTCCTCAGCTCTACCTGATAATCACTGTGTGTGTTCTGTTTCCAGCTCCGTGAGGAACTGATCAGACTAGGGCTGCCAGGGGACTTCACGCTACGCCTGTTAGCCACTCATGACATCAGTCCCTGAGGGAGGAACAGGAAATCAGCTCGACTTTCTTCACTTCTACTTGTCTTTTCTTCCTGGTTCTGATTCTGCAGATAGTTATTTTGAAGAAGGAGTGGTTCCTTATAATGACAGAATACAGTTGATTTGTAATAATCTCCTGTGGGTCGCCAAGATTAGTTGAATGAACTGACACTACGTCTTTCTGGATGTAAGTTGAAGGACTAAAACGTAAATGATTTATGTCCACAAGAAGAAATGCAACATAAATATGATTGGTAATGTACAGAGGTAGACTGAGGTTCTTTCCTGTTTGGTAATGTACAGAGGTAGACTGAGGTTCTTTCCTGTTTGGTAATGTACAGAGGTAGACTGAGGTTCTTTCCTGTTTGGTAATGTACAGAGGTAGACTGAGGTTCTTTCCTGTTTGGTAATGTACAGAGGTAGACTGAGGTTCTTTCCTGTTTGGTAATGTACAGAGGTAGACTGAGGTTCTTTCCTGTTTGGTAATGTACAGAGGTAGACTGAGGTTCTTTCCTGTTTGGTAATGTACAGAGGTAGACTGAGGTTCTTTCCTGTGTCAAGAATAGTTGGTTGAGGCTCAGTTTTCTGTGACATTTTAGTGACAAAGGACACAGGTTCCACCCACACACACACACTCAGGAAGAAGTTTCACTTTCACTCACACATGGAGCATAAAGAAGAATGAACACTGATGGAGAATTGACATTGACTAAATAGAAGAACAGATTCATTTAGATTTTTAATATACTTGTTTTTTTATTCTGAAAGTGTTCTAGTACATTCTAGGAGGAACCCTAAAGGTTACCTCATTGATAGGAGTATTCTAGTACAAACCCTTAAGGTTACCTCATTGATAGGAGTGTTCTAGTACATTCTAGGAGGAACCCTGAAGGTTACCTCATTGATAGGAGTGTTCTAGTACATTCTAGGAGGAACCCTAAAGGTTACCTCACTGATAGGAGTGTTCTAGTACATTCTAGGAGGAACCCTAAAGGTTACCTCATTGATAGGAGTGTTCTAGTAGCTGTTAGTTTTTTAGACACCAACTGAGGGACTGAGCATCCTGAAGGGGGAGACAAAAAGCTCTTTATAAATTGTAGAAGGTAAGAACCCGTTTTTCTTGTTATTAAATACTGTGCTTCTCATGAAATTGTAATAGTCAAAATATATATATATATATATTATATTGGTAAACCCTAATAAGGGTTTAGATAAGGGTTTAGTTAAGGGCGCTGAAGGCATCTCTCAATTTAATCCAAGGTACATTTTTGTTTATCATCGATTGGTGATATTGATTTTTGATAGTTTTTTTTAATGCCTGTTTCTGGAATTTTGAATAAACTTGTTTTATTGTTCTGAAACTCGGTGTCATCAAAGAGTCATAGGAGTGCATGTCGTTTTACTCCTGGTTTCTGAAACACACTGGATTCATTGAGGATTTATAGCATCTGGTTAATTTGTCCATCGGGAACCTGAATTGCTGGTATGAAGGAACCTGAGACCCAACTAAAGGTACTGAGTGCATTGGTAGGAGTCATATGAGGGGTGATTCTGGGCTAAACCAACCCAGGAGAGAGTGTCCACTCATAGTGTCCTAAGGTCGACTATCTGGCCTGGACGATCCTGAGAAGGTGCTGTGTTGCAGGGTGAGGTAGTATAGGAGCTCGACCTAGGGGATAGCCCACTCTACTGTAAGACCCTTGAGTTTGAGGAACAGTCCCTAGCTGTATACTAGCTCAGTGGTACGGCAGAGCGGATTCTATCAGATCTGTAGGGACTAGGGACAATAAATAATAGAACTGCCATTGGATAGGCAGAGCCCACTAGAATTGTTAATCCTGCAAGGTAGGTATTTTAGCTTTGACAATTTGTGGGTTTGTACGGGATTGATTTGTGGAAATCAGGAATATCCTGGGAATATTTTGTGATATAGGAAAGCCTATAATATACCCTATGCAGTACGCAACGCAAGAACTCCAATAAGGTACGCAAAAGATGATCCTGAATATTTGCACACAAAAAAATTACTAATTGCTTTACGTTCTTGCTTTAAAAACTAAATGTATTGGTTCCCACATACCAGGCTTTGAATTCACTTTACTGTAACAACCTATTTCTCCTCTCCCTCAGACCCATCTAATTTTCCATATGATGTCTGATAAGCTACCCAGGAAAGGGCTGAAAATAGCCCATATTAATATATGTAGCCTTAGAAATAAGGTTCATGAAATCAATATTTTGCTAACATCAGATAACATTTATATATTAGCCGTTTCTGAGACTCACTTAGATAATTCATTTGATGATACAGCAGTAACAATACAAGGGTATAACATCTATAGAAGAGATAGGATCGCTTATGGGGGAGGAATTGCTGTATATATTCAGAGCCATATCCCTGTAATGCTTAGAGAAGATCTTATGTCAAGTGTTATTGAAGTGTTGTGGTTGCAGGTTCACTTGGCACATCTAAAGCCTTTTCTTTTGGGGTGTTGCTATTGGCCACCAAGTGCTAACAGTCAGTATCTAAATAATATATCTGAAAAGCTTGATAGTGTATGTGATGTAAACAGAGAGGTCTACTTTCTTGGGGACCTGAATATTGACTGGTTTTCATCAAGCTGTCCGCTCAAGAGGAAACTTCTTACTGTAACCAGTGCCTGTAATCTGGTTCAGGTTATTAATCAACCTACCAGGGTGTTTACAAACACTACAGGAACAAGATCATCCACATGTATCATCACATTTCTACTAATACTGTATAACTTTGTTCTAAAGCTGTATCTGTAGCCATTGGATGCAGTGATCACAATATAGTGGCTATATCCAGGAAAGCCAAAGTTCCAACAGCTGGGCCTAAAATAGTATATAAGAGATCACACAAATGATTTTGCTTTGACTCTTAAGTGGATGATGTTAAAAATATTTGTTGGTCTGAAGTGATTAATGAGGAGCATCTAGATGCTGCACTTGATGGATTTATGACATTTCTTCTTCCAATTATTGATAAACATGGACCTGTTAACCTCTCTGGGCTAGGCGGGACGAATTCGTCCCACCTACGCAACAGCCAGTTGAATCCCGTGGCGCGATTTTCAAATACCTTAGAAATGCTATTACTTCAATTTCTCAAACATATGACTATTTTACAGCATTTTAAAGACAAGACTCTCGTTAATCTAACCACACTGTCCGATTTCAAAAAGGCTTTACAACGAAAGCAAAACATTAGATTACGTCAGCAGAGTACCAAGCCAGAAATAATCAGACACCCATTTTTCAAGCTAGCATATAATGTCACATAAACCCAGAAGACAGCTAAATGCAGCACTAACCTTTGATGATCTTCATCAGATGACAATCCTAGGACATTATGTTATACAATACATGCATGTTTTGTTCAATGAAGTTCATATTTATATCAAAAACCAGCTTTTTACATTAGCATGTGACGTTCAGAACTAGCAAACTTCCGGTGAATTTACTAACAATTTACTAAATTACTCACGATAAACGTTCACAAAAAACATAACAATTATTTTAAGAATTATAGATACAGAACTCCTTTGTGCAATCGAGGTGTCCGATTTTAAAATAGCTTTTCGGTGAAAGCACATTTTGCAATATTCTCAGTAGATAGCCCAGCCATCACGGCTAGCCATTTAGACACCGACCAAGTTTAGCCCTGACCAAAGTCAGATTTACTATTACAAAAGTTTGATTACCATTGTTGTCTTCGTCAGAATGCACTCCCAGGACTGCTACTTCAATAACAAATGTTGGTTTGGTCCAAAATAATCCATCGTTATATCCAAATAGCGGCGTTTTGTTCGTGCGTTCCAGACACTATCCAAAATGGTAAATCAGGGTTACGAGCATGGCGCAATTCGTGACCAAAAAATTCGAAATATTCCATTACCGTACTTCGAAGCATGTCAACCGCTGTTTAAAATCCATTTTTATGCCATTTTTCTCATAAAAAAGCGATAATATTCCGACCGGGAATCTGCCTTTCTTGCAGGAAATCACGCACAGAACGAGCAGTATGGCTGGTGGCATTGTCATGATGGAGGGTCATGTCAGGATGATCTTGGAGTACGGACATTGCAATTTATTGCCCTGCCCACATCTGCAGTCCTCATGCCTCCTTGCGTAATGTCTAAGGCACATTCACGCAGATGAGCAGGGACCCTGGGCATCTTTCTTTTACTGTTTTTCAGAGTCAGTAGAAAGCCCTCTTTAGTGTCCTAAGTTTTCATAACTGTGATCTTAATTGCATACCGTCTGTAAGCTGTTAGTGTCTTAACGACCATTCCACAGGTGCATGTGCATTAAATGTTTATGGTTCATTGAACAAGCATGGGAAACAGTGTTTAAACCCTTTACAATGAAGATCTGTGAAGTTATTTGGATTTTTACAAATATTCTTTGAAAGACAGGGTCCTGAAAAAGGGATGTTTCTTTTTTTGCTGAGTTTACTAGTCTTTATATAAGTACATCTTATTGAATAGGAATAAAGAATTTGAGCTGTTTTTAGATTGACGTTGCTAGCTACTGTACTTACATACCTCAGCCTGCCTAGTCAGCTAGCAAGCTAGCCAGACAGTTTTATTTAACTAACGTTAGTTAGCTAGCAAGAAAGCTACTGTAACTGTTATTGCAGCTCTCTGTTTTTATCAAGCTTGCACTCTAATGGCATCCCTCAAGGAGATTTTATTGTATCTTTCCAACCAGGTGAAGTACAATGAAGACACAATAGACAAGAGGTGCAACATTCAGAGAAATGCACAATTCATGGTAACGTTAAGCAGTTAGCTTCTATTAGATAACTGGACAGATGTAGCTACGTACAGTCATTTTTCATTTTTCAACAGCCATTTTCCATCTAACGTTAGCTAGTTGCTAGCTATACATATCATTCAGTGATTCGATTGCAAAATTTCAACCTAAGCTTTTTGTGATGGGGAATTGTCAAGGAGGTGGACAGCTGGGCAAGTGAAAACATTTTGTTTATCAATCACATTCTTTTATATCTGAAATTATTCTGATTTCAATGAATGTCATATGAGAGACCACACAATGTTTCAATCTATCACTTTTTGCTTAAAGGTCAGTACCCTGTCTAGCCTGGCAGAAGATTGAGAGGGTGAAGACTGTGGCGCCAGAGTTGAAGCCCATCAAAGCTGTTTCACCATGGAACATGATCGGTAAGTGTCCCAATTCACATTCTGCCCTGATAAGTTGTGTGTGTGTGTGTGTGTGTGTGTGTGTGTGTGTGTGTGTGTGTGTGTGTGTGTGTCAGTATCCTTACATATATGAAAATATGCAATCTACTGTATTAATTGGAAGAAGGACGAAAGGAAACATTGCTGCTGTTTCAGTCCCAGCTGGGTTCACCATCTGTTAAAATGAATATTTTAAAAATCACAAATAATAACTAGTTGCATTTGTACACAAAATAACCTGAAGCTAGTTTTAGTTTCCCTGAAAAACACTGATGTTTTTCACCTCGGTGGAAGCAACAATCTTCTACAGTTGGAGCAGTTGTACGGTCGACTAGTGGAAGCGGCAGGTAGCCTAGTGGTTAGAGCATTGAGCCAGAAAAACCGAAAGGTTGCAGGATCAAATCCCTGAGCTGACAAGGTAAAAGTCTGTTGTTTTGCCACTGAACAAGGCAGTTAACCCACTGTTCCTAAGCCGTCATTGAAAATAAGAATTTGTTCTTAACTGACTTGCCTAGTTAAATAAAGGTTAAAAAAAATAATTAAAAAAGCAATGACACCCTACAAAGTATGTTAAGCTTTGGTTGACATTTGAGAAAGCAAGAAATGGTAGTAATGCTCTTCAATATACCTCTCCAAATGAATTTAGGACCATCAACTGTCCGAGCCCACCAGGAAGTATCCCGTCCTCCAGAACCAGTGTGTTCTGTTCACTCTGATTTTTTTGTGCTCTGAGTCTGAGGGGGACCAGCTTGAGGAAGGCTAAACCTTCGAAATGTGTTGAAAAGTACATACAGTGGGGCAAAAAAAGTATTTAGTAAGCCACCAATTGTGCAGGTTCTCCCACTTAAAAAGATGAGAGAGGCCTGTAATTTTCATCATAGGTACACTTCAACTATGACAGACAAAATGAGAAAGAAAATCCAGAAAATCACATTGTAGGATTTTTTATGAATTTATTTGCAAATTATGGTGGAAAATAAGTATTGAAAGTTGAAAATTCTGGATAATGGAAGCCACGGTTGACCATCTGAGATTAGGCTGGACTCTTTCACCAGTCTCTCTCAGTGATAGACTATGGTATTAGGCTGGACTCTTTCACCAGTCTCTCTCAATGATAGACCATGGTATTAGACTGGACTCTTTCACCAGTCTCTCTCAGTGATAGTCCATGGTATTAGGCTGGTCCAACTACTCCTCTCCCTGGTCCAACTACTCCTCTCCCTGGTCCAACTACTTCTCTCCCTGGTCCAACTACTCCTCTCCCTGGTCCAACTACCCCCCTCCCTGGTCCAACTACTCCTCTCCCTGGTCCAACTCCTCCTCTCCCTGGTCCAACTCCTCCTCTCCCTGGTCCAACTACTCCTCTCCCTCGTCCAACTACTCCTCTCCCTCGTCCAACTACTTCTCTCCCTGGTCCAACTACTCCTCTCCCTCGTCCAACTACTCCTCTCCCTGGTCCAACTACTTCTCTCCCTGGTCCAACTACTTCTCTCCCTGGTCCAACTACTCCTCTCCCTGGTCCAACTACTCCTTTCCCTTTTCCAGACATTATTTTTTCACTCTCTGCTCCTCTGTGTTGTTCTGTATCCACACTGAACAAAATCAATCCAAAGAGTCCCCTTTTTACTGTGTATGTCCATGTGAAGAAAGAACTTCAACACCTGGCTATGTCTCCGATTGAGATTGGAATCAGCTGTGGTTGGTCTATTTTACACAATTTACAGTAAATCAGATATTTCTCAATGTTTCAATGATCTGTTCATTCAAAAATGCTTATCAGCTGTTTCATTATAGCTTTTAAGCTGCTGTTGTTGCAGAAGTTGAGGCTTTATACTATATTGAAGGTTTTGAACATTAGGTCTTCATTTCTGGCATGATGTGTGCAAGCATTTGTAAATAAAACAAGAAAGATCCATCATTTTGTTATTGGGTAAGTGTCACGTCCTGACCAGCAGAGGGAGGTATTGTATCAGTTTTGGTCAGGATGTGGCAGGTTTTTTGTATGTTAAGGGTTTGTGTTGGGGATTGGACTCCCAATTGAAGGCAGGTGTGTTGAGTTGCCTTTGATTGGGAGTCCTATATAGAAGGGTGTGTTTTTCTTTGGGATTGTGGGTAGTTGTCCTTGCACTGCGTTGTATGTGCCTGCAAGACTGTTGCTGTCGTCTTTATTGTTTTGTCCAGTAGATACTTTACTCCTTTTTTTTAATTAAAAAACATGAGTATCCACATACCTGCTGCTTCTTGGTCCATTCATGACGACACTTGTTACAGTAAGCTTGTATTTCATGAACATTTATGTTAATTTGACCAGTTGTCATTTTCTGCAAGTAAATGCCCTAAATGAACAATTTTTTATTTGGAATTTGGGAGAGGAGATGTCAGTAGTTTAAAGAATAAAACCAAAAAGATAATTTTACCCAAACACAGACCTATAAATAGTAAAACCACAGAAACTGATTATTTTGGTCTCTTCATTTTTTCCAGGACTGTATATATACACTGTATGAAAATATTTGATATTTAAACCATGAAATCTAGATGAAATATTTGTGAAATGAAAACTGCAGAAAAATAAAGTATATATATATATATATATATATATATATATATATATATATATATATATACTTAAATATGTGTATTTAAGTGAGTGTGTATATATATATATATATATATATATATATATATAATATACTAAAAATGAAAACGTTGTGATCCTGGTGTAACAATATTGAAACTATGCCGACACCTAGTGGACATCAAGAGGAACTACACCACACACACACACACACACACACAGACACACACACACACACACACAATAATTTTAAAACAGATGGATGCTTGACATACATTGTTCTTCTTTATTAGACACTATTAGATATTACTATTAGATATATCCAATAAAGAGACATTAACAAGTCGGAATGTAAAGTCGGAATGTAAAGTCTGAATGTAAAGTCTGAATGTAATGTCGGAATGTAAAGTCGGAACGTAAAGTCGGAATATAAATCACTCCTTACCCGGTATCTCATTCTGACGCTATACAACTTTGTATGTGTTGTCTGTTAGCAACCTTGTTATTTACAACGTTTTTGGAACAGATTCCTGTTGGAACGTTCCACAAATTACACCCACCCCAGTAGTGCTGTGTAGTTTCACTCCTCTGATCATTCATTAGTGAAGTCACAGCCATGCTGTTAGGTTGTATTGCCCTGTGCAGCAGAGAACCAATTGAAGCCATATTATTTACAGCTTATGTAATTGGAGGTTGTATAAAGCTTTTACCTTCCATTTACTATTGAATTGAATTTCCTCCTAATCAGAACCACACACACTCTTTGTTAACACAATTGTCAAGCCGTACACTGTGCTGTGCTATGCTGTGCTGTGCTGTGCTGTGCCGTTACTGCTCTATGTGAATCAGCGTCAATAAACAACCTCGACTGGAATCCTGCCCGTCTGTCATCTGTGCTCTTATAAGCAGCTGGGAGAGAGCACATAGTGCTAAGTAAAACCCAACCCTAAAGAACATACAGTCCGCCAAGTCCTCAACTACAGACATGCCAACGCACAGTCATACTTACATTTACATTTTACATTTTAGTCATTTAGCAGACGCTCTTATCCAGAGCGACTTACAAATTGGTGCATTCACCTATAATATCCAGTGGAACAACCACTTTACAATAGTGCATCTAAATCTTTTAAGGGGGGGGTTAGAAGGATTACTTTATCCTATCCCAGGTATTCCTTAAAGAGGTGGGGTTTCAGGTGTCTCCGGAAGGTGGTGATTGACTCCGCTGTCCTGGCGTCGTGAGGGAGCTTGTTCCACCATTGGGGTGCCAGAGCAGCGAACAGTTTTGACTGGGCTGAGCGGGAACTGTGCTTCCTCAGAGGTAGGGAGGCGAGCAGGCCAGAGGTGGATGAACGGAGTGCCCTTGTTTGGGTGTAGGGCCTGATCAGAGCCTGAAGGTACGGAGGTGCCGTTCCCCTCACAGCTCCGTAGGCAAGCACCATGGTCTTGTAGCGGATGCGAGCTTCGACTGGAAGCCAGTGGAGAGAGCGGAGGAGCGGGGTGACGTAAGAGAACTTGGGAAGGTTGAACACCAGACGGGCTGCGGCGTTCTGGATGAGTTGTAGGGGTTTAATGGCACAGGCAGGGAGCCCAGCCAACAGCGAGTTGCAGTAATCCAGACGGGAGATGACAAGTGCCTGGATTAGGACCTGCGCCGCTTCCTGTGTGAGGCAGGGTCGTACTCTGCGAATGTTGTAGAGCATGAACCTACAGGATCGGGTCACCGCCTTGATGTTGGTGGAGAACGACAGGGTGTTGTCCAGGGTCACGCCAAGGCTCTTAGCACTCTGGGAGGAGGACACAAGGGAGTTGTCAACCGTGATGGCGAGATCATGGAACGGGCAGTCCTTCCCCGGGAGGAAGAGCAGCTCCGTCTTGCCGAGGTTCAGCTCGTCCATTATCAACAGAAACTCTGCTGTCAAAGACATGCCTCACTACCAGACCCCTGGTCAGACACGTCAACACACAGTCAAACTGGTTCCTTATCAGCAGCAACTCTGCTGGCTCTGTCAAAGACATGCCTCACTGCCAGACCTCTGGTCAGACATGCCAACGCACAGTCAAACTGGTCCCTTATCAGCAGCAACTCTGCTGGCTCTGCCCAAGACATGCCTCACTGCAGGCTGGAGATCTAGACAGAGGAGAGAGAGATAAGAGGAGAGTTGAAAGGGAGAGAAGGAGAGACAGGAGCGTTGAAGAGTAAAGAAGGAGAGAGATGGTGTCACGTCCTGACCAGTATAAGGGGATATTTGTTATTGTAGTTTGGTCAGGGCGTACATTGTTGTTGCTGATTGGGAGCCATACTTAGGTAGCCCTTTTTCCACCTGTCTTTTGTGGGAAGTTGTTTTTGCACTGCTGTGTATAGCCTGCAAAACTGTTTAGCTGTCGTTCATTCGTTTTCTTGTTTTTGTGTAATGATCTAATAAAAGTAATATGAGCATTCACGTACCCGCTGCATTTTGGTCTACTCACTACGAGAGGCAGCCCCAAAAATTTGTTTGGGGGTGGCACACGGGTAGTTTGGCTGGGCCAGGGTTGAGCCCTAAGCCAACTCCCCGTGCTTACCAGAGGCAGCGTGGTACTGGTCAGGCCCCGTGCTATGGGGTGATGCGCAAGGCGTCAAGGCCGAGCATCCACAAGCCGGTGTGCTCGGTGCCAGCTTCCCGCATTTTCCGGGGGGAAGCGGCACCCAGCCAGTACGGGTGGTCCCAGTCCTGAGCTCGAGACCGCCAGTGCGCCTCCGCGGCCCAGTGTATCCTGTTCCCGCTCCCCGCACTAGCCGTGTCTCCAGTCTGGTGCCTCCAAAGCCAGCACCACGCACCAGGCCTCCAGTGCGTCAGCCCAGTCCAGTACGTCCTGTTCCCGCTCCTCACACTAGCCCTGTGGTGCGTGAAAATAGTCTGGCGCCTCCTAATAGAGCCCTACGCATCAGGCCTTCAGTGCGCAGCTCCAGTCCAGAGCTTCCGACGACAGTGCCCCGTCCAGACCTTCCGGCGACAGTGCCCCGTCCAGAGCTTCCAGCGACAGTGCCCCGTCTAGAGCTTCCGGCGACAGTGCCCCGTCTAGAGCTTCCGGCGACAGTGCCCCGTCTAGAGCTTCCGGCGACAGTGCCCCGTCCAGTGCGTCCAGCGACGTCCTACAGTCCGGAGCCTGCAAAGACGGCCCACAGTCCGGAGCCTGCAAAGACGGCCCACAGTCTGGAGCCGCCAGAGACAGCCCACAGTCCGGAGCCAACAGAGACGGCCCACAGTCCGGAGCCGACAGAGACGGCCCACAGTCCGGAGCCGACAGAGACGCCCTTCAGTCCAGAACTGGCGCAGCCAGAGTCTCCCTTCAGTCCGGAACCGGCGCAGCCAGAGTCGCCCTCCAGTCCGAAACCGGCGCAGCCAGAGTCGCCCTCCAGTCCGAAACCGGCGCAGCCAGAGTCGCCCTCCAGTCCGAAACCGGCGCAGCCAGAGTCGCCCTCCAGTCCGGAGCTTCCAGAGTCGCCCTCCAGTCCGGAGCTTCCAGAGTCGCCCTCCAGTCCGGAGCTTCCAGAGTCGCCCTCCAGTCCGGAGCTTCCAGAGTCGCCCTCCAGTCCGGAGCTTCCAGAGTCGCCCTCCAGTCCGGAGCTTCCAGAGTCGCCCTCCAGTCCGGAGCTTCCAGAGTCGCCCTCCAGTCCGGAGCTTCCAGAGTCGCCCTCCAGTCCGGAGCTTCCAGAGTCGCCCTCCAGTCCGGAGCTCCCAGAGTCGCCCTCCAGTCCGGAGCTTCCAGAGTCGCTCTCCAGTCCGGAGCTTCCAGAGTCGCCCTCCAGTCCGGAGCTTCCAGAGTCGCCCTCCAGTCCGGAGCTTCCAGAGTCGCCCTCCAGTCCGGAGCTTCCAGAGTCGCCCTCCAGTCCGGAGTTTCCAGAGTCGCCCTCCAGTCCAGAGCTTCCAGAGTCGCGCTTCAGCTCGAGGTCTACAGCGACGCGCATCAGCCCGAGGTCTCCAGCGACGCGCCTTAGCCATGAGCCTTCAGCAGGGGTGGACAGGTTACGTTGGGGACTAAGGCCAGAGCCTGAGCCACCTCCGTGGTACGAGGATTGGGGAGGGGGGAGGTGTTGCACTAGAACCGTCGGTGATGGTGGCCACCCTCCCTTCCCTCCCCTGTAGTTTTGGGATTTATTGTTATGGGTTATTGTTTTGTTAGTTTTTTGTTTCAGGTGCTTCCGGGGTCTGCAACTTTGGGGGGGTACTGTCACGTTCTGACCAGTATAAGGGGTTATTTGTTAATGTAGTTTGGTCAGGGCGTGGCAGGGGTGTGTTTGTTTTGTGTTATCGGGGTTTTTGGGTATGGTTCTATGTTTTTGTATTTCTATGTTTTTTCTATGTTGTGTATTTCTTTGTGTTGGCCTGGTATGGCTCTCAATCAGGAACAGCTGTACATCGTTGTTGCTGATTGGGAGCCATACTTAAGTAGCCCTTTTTCCACCTGTCTTTTGTGGGAAGTTGTTTTTGCACTGCTGTGTATAGCCTGCAAAACTGTTTAGTTGTCGTTCATTCGTTTTCTTGTTTTTGTGTAATGTTCTAATAAAAGTAACATGAGCATTCACGTACCAGCTACATTTTGGTCTACTCAGTACGACGGCCGTGACAGAAGGAGAGAGAGAAGTGAGAGAGAGTTGAAGGGGAGAGAAGGAGAGAGAAGGTGTGGAGGCTAATTTCTGCATTACCAAATGAGGAGAAACAAACTTCACACACCAGTCAGAGTTATTCTTAAACTACATTTTTAGAGAGTTGAAGTAGAAAAGAAGAAAGAAATCAGCAGTAACTGAAAGCTGTGGTCAGCAGTAAGACTTTTACTGCTACTGTCTGCTACTGTCTGTTACTGTCTGCTACTATCTGTTACTGTCTGCTACTATCTGTTGCTGTCTGCTACTGTCTGTTGCTGTCTGCTACTGTCTGTTACTGTCTGTTACTGTCTGTTACTGTCTGCTACTATCTGTTACTGTCTGCTACTGTCTGTTACTGTCTGCTACTGTCTGTTACTGTCTGTTACTGTCTGTTACTGTCTGCTACTGTCTGTTACTGTCTGTTACTGTCTGCCACTCTCTGTTACTGTCTGTTACTGTCTGTTACTGTCTGTTACTGTCTGCTACTATCTGTTGCTGTCTGCTACTGTCTGTTACTGTCTGCTACTGTCTGTTACTGTCTGCTACTGTCTGTTACTGTCTGTTACTGTCTGCCACTCTCTGTTACTGTCTGTTACTGTCTGTTACTGTCTGCTACTGTCTGTTACTGTCTGTTACTGTATGCTACTCTCTGTTACTGTCTGTTACTGTCTGTTACTGTCTGCTACTGTCTGTTACTGTCTGCTACTGTCTGTTACTGTATGCTACTGTCTGCTACTGTCTGTTACTGTATTCTACTGTCTGTTACTGTCTGTTACTGTCTGTTACTGTCTGTTACTGTCTGTTACTGTATGCTAGTGTCTGCTACTGTCTGTTACTGTCTGTTACTGTCTGCTACCGTCTGCTACCGTCTGGTACCGTCTGTTACCGTCTGCTACCGTCTGTTACCGCCTGCTACTGTCTGTTACTGTCTGTTACTGTCTGCTACTGTCTGTTACTGTATGCTACTCTCTGTTACTGTCTGTTACTGTCTGTTACTGTCTGCTACTGTCTGTTACTGTATGCTACTGTCTGTTACTGTATGCTACTGTCTGCTACTGTCTGCTACTGTCTGTTACTGTATGCTACTGTCTGTTACTGTCTGTTACTGTCTGTTACTGTCTGTTACCGTCTGTTACCGTCTGCTACCGTCTGTTACTGTCTGCTACTGTCTGTTACTGTCTGCTACAGTCTGTTACTGTCTGTTACAGTCTGCTACAGTCTGTTACTGTCTGTTACTGTCTGTTACTCTGCTACTGTCTGCAACTGTCTGTTACTGTCTACTACCAACTGTTACTGTCTGTTACTGCCTGTTACTGCCTGTTACTGTCTGTTACTGTCTGTTACTGTCTGCTACTATCTGTTGCTGTCTGCTACTGTCTGTTGCTGTCTGCTACTGTCTGTTACTGTCTGTTACTGTCTGTTACTGTCTGCTACTATCTGTTACTGTCTGCTACTGTCTGTTACTGTCTGCTACTGTCTGTTACTGTCTGTTACTGTCTGTTACTGTCTGCTACTGTCTGTTACTGTCTGTTACTGTCTGCCACTCTCTGTTACTGTCTGTTACTGTCTGTTACTGTCTGTTACTGTCTGTTACTGTCTGTTACTGTCTGCTACTATCTGTTGCTGTCTGCTACTGTCTGTTACTGTCTGCTACTGTCTGTTACTGTCTGCTACTGTCTGTTACTGTCTGTTACTGTCTGCCACTCTCTGTTACTGTCTGTTACTGTCTGTTACTGTATGCTACTGTCTGCTACTGTCTGTTACTGTATTCTACTGTCTGCTACTGTCTGTTACTGTCTGTTACTGTATGCTACTCTCTGTTACTGTCTGTTACTGTCTGTTACTGTCTGCTACTGTCTGTTACTGTCTGCTACTGTCTGTTACTGTATGCTACTGTCTGCTACTGTCTGTTACTGTATTCTACTGTCTGTTACTGTCTGTTACTGTCTGTTACTGTATGCTAGTGTCTGCTACTGTCTGTTACTGTCTGTTACCGTCTGCTACCGTCTGCTACCGTCTGGTACCGTCTGTTACCGTCTGTTACCGTCTGCTACCGTCTGTTACTGCCTGCTACTGTCTGTTACTGTCTGTTACTGTCTGTTACTGTCTGCTACTGTCTGTTACTGTCTGTTACTGTATGCTACTCTCTGTTACTGTCTGTTACTGTCTGTTACTGTCTGCTACTGTCTGTTACTGTCTGCTACTGTCTGTTACTGTATGCTACTGTCTGCTACTGTCTGCTACTGTCTGTTACTGTATGCTACTGTCTGTTACTGTCTGTTACTGTCTGTTACTGTCTGTTACTGTCTGTTACTGTATGCTAGTGTCTGCTACTGTCTGTTACTGTCTGTTACTGTCTGTTACTGTCTGCTACCGTCTGTTACCGTCTGTTACCGTCTGCTACCGTCTGTTACTGCCTGCTACTGTCTGCTACTGTCTGTTACTGTCTGCTACAGTCTGTTACTGTCTGTTACAGTCTGCTACAGTCTGTTACTGTCTGTTACTGTCTGTTACTCTGCTACTGTCTGCAACTGTCTGTTACTGTCTACTACCAACTGTTACTGTCTGTTACTGCCTGTTACTGCCTGTCTGTTACTGTCTGTTACTGTCTGCTACTCTGTTACTGTCTGTTGCTGTCTGCTACTGTCTGTTACTGTCTGCTACTGTCTGTTACTGTCTGTTACTGTCTGCTACCATCTGCTACCATCTGTTACCGTCTGTTACCGTCTGTTACCGTCTGCTACTGTCTGTTACTGTCTGTTACTGTCTGCTACTGTCTGTTACTGTCTGTTACTGTCTGCTACCATCTGTTACCGTCTGTTACCGTCTGTTACCGTCTGTTACCGTCTGTTACTGTCTGCTACCATCTGTTACTGTCTGCTACTGTCTGTTACTGTCTGTTACCGTCTGTTACTGTCTTTTACTGTCTGTTACTGTCTGTTACTGTCAGTTACTGGGTTTCTGTACATTATTGGTCTGATGTTCACATCCAATATCCAATGATAGGCGTGGCGCGAATTACAAATTCCTCAAAAATACAAAAACTTCAATTTTTCAAACATATGACTATTTCACAGCATTTTAAAGACAAGACTCTCCTTTATCTAACCACACTGTCCGATTTCAAAAAGTCTTTACAGCGAAAGCAAAACATTAGATTATGTCAGCAGAGTACCCAGACAGAAATAATCAGACACCCATTTTTCAAGCTAGCATATAATGTCACAAAAACCCAGAAGACAGCTAAATGCAGCACTAACCTTTGATCTTCATCAGATGACACACCTAGGACATTATGTTATACAATACATGCATGTTTTGTTCAATCAAGTTCATATATCAAAAAACAGCTTTTTACATTAGCATGTGACGTTCAGAACTAGCATACCCCCCGCAAACTTCCGGGGAATTTACTAACAATTTACTAAATTACTCACGATAAACGTTCACAAAAATCATAACAATTATTTTAAGAATTATAGATACAGAACTCCTCTATGCACTCGATATGTCCGATTTTAAAATAGCTTTTTGGTGAAAGCACATTTTGCAATATTCTAAGTACATAGCCCAGCCATCACGGGCTAGCTATTTAGACACCCGGCAAGTTTAGCCTTCACCAAAATCAGATTTACTATTACAAAAATGTTACTACCTTTGTTGTCTTCGTCAGAATGCACTCCCAGGACTGCTACTTCAATAACAAATGTTGGTTTGGTCCCAAATAATCCATCGTTATATCCGAATAGCGGCGTTTTGTTCGTGCGTTCCAGAAACTATCCGAAATGGTATATCAGGGTCGTGCGCATGGCGCAATTCGTGACCAAAAAAATCTAAATATTCCATTACCGTACTTCGAAGCATGTCAACCGCTGTTTAAAATCAATTTTTATGCAATTTATCTCGTAAAAAAGCGATAATATTCCGACCGGGAATCTCCTTTTCGGCAAACAGAGGAATAATCACAAAGGCGGGGGCGGCCAGGGCACGCGCCTAAGCCCAGAGTCCCTTGATCGGCCACTTGAGAAAGGCGATAATGTGTTTCAGCCTGGGGCTGGGATGACGACATTCTGTTTTTTCCCGGGCTCTGAGAGCCTATGGAAGACGTAGGAAGTGTCACGTTAGAGCAGAGATCCTTTGTAATTGAATGAGATGGCAAAGAAGTTCAAGAAATGGTCAGCAGGCCACTTCCTGTAAAGGAATCTCTCAGGTTTTGACCTGCCATTTGAGTTCTGTTATACTCACAGACACCATTCAAACAGTTTTAGAAACTTTGGAGTGTTTTCTATCCAAAGCCAATAATTATATGCATATTCTAGTTACTGGGCAGGAGTAGTAACCAGATTAAATCGGTACGTTTTTTTATCCAGCCGTGAAAATACTGCCCCCTAGCCATAACAGATTAACAAGCTTCCCTGTACATGTAACATTGTAAAATGTTATTTAAGTTGTTTATTATTGTAATTATATATGTTGTATGTTGTGTTTGAGATGAATCTATGTAATGCAAAGTTAGTAACAAAAAAAGTGTATTTTTCAATGAAATCCTGACTGTGTTCCAGGACCCTGCCACCTCCCACTGGGTACAGACGTCAATTCAACATCTATTCCGCGTTGGTTCCACATCATTTCATTGAACCAATGTGGAAACATTGGTTCCCGTCTTCAAGAGAGCGAGAGTTGCACCCCTTCTCAAAAAACCTACACTCGATCCATCCGATGTCAACAACTACAGACCAGTATCCCTTCTTTCTTTTCTCTCCAAAACTCTTGAGCGTGCCGTCCTTGGCCAGCTCTCTTGCTATCTCTCTCAGAATGACCATCTTGATCCAAATCAGTCAGGTTTCAAGACTGGTCATTCAACTGAGACTGCTCTTCTCTGTGTCAAGGGAGGCTCTCCGCACTGCTAAAGCTAACTCTCTCTCCTCTGCTCTCATCCTTCTAGACCTATCTGCTGCCTTTGATACTGTGAACCATCAGATCCTCCTCTCCACCCTCTCCGAGTTGGGCATCTCCGGCGCGGCTCACTCCTGGATTGCGTCCTACCTGACAGGTCGCTCCTACCAGGTGGCGTGGCGAGAATCCATCTCCGCACCACGTGCTCTCACCACTGGTGTCCCCCAGGGCTCAGTTCTAGGCCCTCTCCTATTCTCGCTATACACCAATTCACTTGGCTCTGTCATATCCTCACATGGTCTCTCCTATCATTGCTACGCAGACGACACACAATTAATCTTCTCCTTTCCCCCTTCTGAAAACCAGATGGCGAATCGCATCTCTGCATGTCTGGCAGACATATCAGTGTTGATGACGGATCACCACCTCAAGCTGAACCTCGGCAAGACGGAGCTGCTCTTCCTCCCGGGGAAGGACTGCCCGTTCCATTATCTCGCCATCACGGTTGACAACTCCTGTGTGTCCTCCTCCCAAAGTGCTAAGAGCCTTGGCGTAACCCTGGACAACACCCTGTCGTTCTCCGCTAACATCAAGGTGGTGACCCAATCCTGAAGGTTCATGCTCTACAACATTCGCAGAGTACGACCCTGCCTCACACAGGAAGCGGCGCAGGTCCTAATCCAGGCACTTTTCATCTCCCGTCTGGATTACTGCAACTCGCTGTTGGCGGGGCTCCCTGCCTGTGCCATTAAACCCCTACAACTCATCCAGAACGCCGCAGCCCGTCTGGTGTTCAACCTTCCCAAGTTCTCTCACATCTCTCCGCTCCTCCGCACACTCCACTGGCTTCCAGTTGAAGCTCGCATCTGCTACAAGACCATGGTGCTTGCCAACGGAGCTGTGAGGGGAACGGCACCTCCGTACCTTCAGGCTCTGATCAGTCCCTACACCCAAAGAAGGGCACTGCGTTCATTCACCTCTGGCCTGCTGGCCTCCCTACCTCTGCGGAAGCACAGTTCCCGCTCAGCCCAGTCAAAACTGTTCGCTGCTCTGGCACCCCAATGGTGGAACAAGCTCCCTCACGATGCCAGGACAGCGGAGTCAATCACCACCTTCCGGAGACACCTGAAACCCCACTTCTTTAATAACCTGTTAGGGCTAGGGGGCAGTATTGACACGGCTGGATAAAAAACGTACCCGATTTAATCTGGTTACCACTCCTACCCAGTAACTAGAATATGCATATACTTATTACATATGGATAGAAAACACCGTAAAGTTTCTAAAACTGTTTGAATGGTGTCTGTGAGTATAACAGAACTCATTTGGCAGGCAAAAATCTGAGAAGGTTTCATTCAGGAAGTGGCCTGTCTGACAAGGTGTCGTTCTTCTTGTCTCTGTTTATTGAAGAGTGAGGATCTTAGCTGTCCCGTGACACTTCCTACGGCTGCCATAGGGTCTCAGAAGGCGGTAAAAAGCTGAATCGTGGCTTTGCAGGCTCTGGCTGAAACAAAGTAGCGCGTTTGGGTAGTGGCTGGTTACATTACTGTGAGACTCAGGCTCGTGCCCGCGTCGACCGAAAGCTTTGTTTACTTTCCTCTGTTTAGCTAAATGGACATTCCCGGTCGGAATATTATCGCTTTTTTTACGAGAAAAATGGCATAAAAATGGATTTTAAACAGCGGTTGACATGCTTCGAAGTACGGTAATGGAATATTTAGATTTTTTTTTGTCACGAATTGCGCCATGCGCACGACCCTGATTTACCATTTCAGATAGTGTCTGGGACGCACGAACAAATCGCCGCTATTCGGATATAACGATGGATTATTTTGGACCAAACCAACATTTGTTATTGAAGCAGCAGTCCTGGGAGTGCATTCTGACGAAGACAACAAAAGGTAATCAAACTTTTATAATAGTAAACCTGATATTGGTGAGTGCTAAACTTGCCGGGTGTCTAAATAGCTAGCCCGTGATGCCTGGGCTATGTACTTAGAATATTGCAAAATGTGCTTTCACCAAAAAGCTATTTTAAAATCGGACATATCGAGTGCATAGAGGAGTTCTGTATCTATAATTCTTAAAATAATTGTTATGCTTTTTGTGAACGTTTATCGTGAGTAATTTAGTAAATTCACCGGAGGTTTGCGGGGGGTATGCTAGTTCTGAACGTCACATGCTAATGTATAAAGCTGGTTTTTGATATAAATATGAACTTGATTGAACAAAACATGCATGTATTGTATAACATAATGTCCTAGGGTTGTCATCTGATGAAGATCATCAAAGGTTAGTGCTGCATTTAGCTGTCTTCTGGGTTTTTGTGACATTATATGCTAGCTTGAAAAATGGGTGTCTGATTATTTCTGGCTTGGTACTCTGCTGACATAATCTAATGTTTTGCTTTCGTTGTAAAGCCTTTTTGAAATCTGACAGTGTGGTTAGATTAACGAGAGTCTTGTCTTTAAATAGCTGTAAAATAGTCATATGTTTGAGAAATTGAAGTAATAGCATTTCAAACGTTTTGAAAATCGCGCCACAGGATTCAACTGGCTGTTACGTAGGTGGGACGAATTCGTCCCGCCTAGCCCAGAGTTAAGGAATACCTGGGATAGGATTAAGTAATCCTTCTTATCCTCCCCCCCCTACCCTCCCCCCCAAAAAAGATATAGATGTACTATTGTAAAGTGGTTGTTCCACTGGATATCATAAGGTGAATGCACCAATTTCTAAGTCGCTCTGGTTAAGAGCATCTGCTAAATGACGTGAATGTAAATGTAAATGTAACCAGTGTGTGCCCAGTGGGCTGCCATGATGCCTTCAAGTCTGCTCTGGTATCTTGCCCTGAATCATTTCAAGTTACAAACAACAATCTTTACTACACCGAGATTCCATTGTCAGTCTGGTGATTAAAACGTGTTAGTCTGCTTCTGAGAGTGACTCATAATGCACAGTGCTTCTGTAAAAAAGTGTGTGTGTGTGTGTGTGTGTGTGTAGTTCAGTGTACTTGCAGGTTCATGTGCGCATGTGCCACTACTCTACATGTGTCTATTAAAGTAGAGTCAGTACTCAGAGAGACTCAGACAGACAGAGAGACAGGCACCATGTCTCCCTCCCAGTCCTCCCTAATACTGCTGCTGATGGTCTCCTGCTCCTGGGCCACCCACTTCTCAGGAGGAACCATGACCTTCAACCCCAGAGGGACCAACCCAGACGGAACCTACAGGGTAAGACCAAAGCACAATGATGATGCTTCCTATTAAAGATCCACTATGCAGAAATCACTCTGTCATTTCCTGGTTGCTACAATTGTAATAGTTTGTCTAATTTCAGTTGGTGACAGAACAAGCATGTATAGCGTAGATCTAAACTGCTGTGAAATATATTTTCAATAACCAACTTTATTGTAGTTTTCAGTGTTTTCTTCAACTGAGAAAAATGCTTATTTGTTCTTGCTGTCATCTTGAAAAATAGGTTCTTCATAGGGTTTGGAGTTTTACTGGTAACTTTCTAAATGTACCAGTAAACTACCAACATTTACCAGTAAGCTACCAGAATGTTGAAAACATTCAAGGAATTAACTGAAAATAGAAAGTATATAAAATATATATTTTTTAAATTATTATTTCCATAGATTTCCAAAATTACCTGTAAAATGAAGAAAAAAAAATGGCCACTTTTGTAAATTACCAGGTGTTTTGCAAATCTATTCTTAGCTCAACAGGCTTGTAAAATAGACTCCAGACAAGAGATTTGTAGAAATGGAAGGCACAACGTTTCCATTTGGTCTGTGGTGCCCTGTCTGCTGCCCTCTAGTGTTTAATGTCATGTCATTTATGGCTCTCCTTTTCTCACTTCTTATACCCACTCCTATTCATTATCAATCAATCAATCAATCAATCAATCAATCAAATGAATTCATAAAGCCATTCTTACATCAGCTGATATCTCAAAGTGCTGAACAGAAACCCAGCCTAAAACCCCAAACAGCAAACAAAGCACGGTGGCTAGGAAAAACTCCATAGAAAGGCCAGAACCTATGAAGAAACCTAGAGAGGAACCAGGCTCTGAGGGGTGGACCAGTCCTCTTCTGGCTGTGCCGGGTGACGATTATAACAGAACATTCACCACTTATACCCACTCCTATTCACTACTTATACCCACTCCTATTCACTACATATAACCACTCCTATTCACCACTTATACACACTCATATTCACTACATATACCCACTCCTATTCACCACTTATACCCACATCTATTCACTACTTATACCCACTCCTATTCACTACATATAACCACTCCTATTCACCACTTATACACACTCATATTCACTACATATACCCACTCGTATTCACTGCTTATACCCACTCCTATTCACCACTTATACCCACTCCTATTCACTATGTATACCCACTCCTATTCACTACTTATACCTACTCCTATTCACTACATATACCCACTCCTATTCACTACATATACCCACTCCTATTCACTACGTATACCCACTCCTATTTACTACTTA
Organism: Salmo salar; assembly: GCF_905237065.1. Classification (NCBI taxonomy): domain Eukaryota; kingdom Metazoa; phylum Chordata; class Actinopteri; order Salmoniformes; family Salmonidae; genus Salmo; species Salmo salar. The sequence continues at coordinate 86,862,532 of NC_059445.1, forward strand.
TACCCACTCCTATTCACTACTTATACCCACTCCTATTCACTACATATACCCACTCCTATTCACTACTTATACCCACTCCTATTCACTACTTATACCCACTCCTATTCACTACTTATACCCACTCCTATTCAATACTTATACCCACTCCTATTCACTGCTTATACCCACTCCTATTCACTACTTATACCCACTCCTATTCACTACTTATACCCACTCCTATTCACCACTTATACACACTCCTATTCACTACTTATACCCACTCCTATTCACCACTTATACCCACATCTATTCAATACTTATACCCACTCCTATTCACTACTTATACCCACTCCTATTCACTACTTATACCCACTCCTATTCACAGCTTATACCCACTCCTATTCACTACTTATTCCCACTCCTATTCAATACTTATACCCACTCCTATTCACTACTTATACCCACTCCTATTCACTACTTATACCCACTCCTATTCACTACTTATACCCACTCATATTCACTACTTATACCCACTCCTATTCACTACTTATACCCACTCCTATTCACTGCTTATACCCACTCCTATTCACTACATATACCCACTCCTATTCACTAATTAAACCCACTCCTATTCACTACTTATACCCACTCCTATTCACAGCTTATACCCACTCCTATTCACTACTTATTCCCACTCCTATTCAATACTTATACCCACTCCTATTCACTGCTTATACCCACTCCTATTCACTACTTATACCCACTCCTATTCACAGCTTATTCCCACTCCTATTCAATACTTATTCCCACTCCTATTCAATACTTATACCCACTCCTATTCACTGCTTATACCCACTCCTATTCACTACTTATACCCACTCCTATTCACAGCTTATACCCACTCCTATTCACTACTTATTCCCACTCCTATTCAATACTTATACCCACTCCTATTCACTGCTTATACCCACTCCTATTCACTACTTATACCCACTCCTATTCAAGTCTTCTCAGTATTTCAGGCTTTAATATGCATTATGATAATATAGTGCCTAGTGAGAGTCTACACACCCCTTGCACAGTCTTCAAAATGTGCTGCCTTAAAATTACTTCTACAAGGGACTACACTAGATTACCACACCCCAAGTTGTTTGTTTTTCTGCTGTGTTTTTTTTTTAATGAATTTGAAAATGTTTCAACAATTTATCGATGTCTAAGTCGATAGGAAAAAAAAATCTAATTTAATCCATAATTAGATGCAATTTTAAGGCATCAAACTGTGCAAGGAAGGGGTGTGTAGACTTTCACTAGGCATTATATACTGTATCTATTTCACCATTTGGAATTGATTTTGCCTGTTGTTGATAACTAAGTGTTGTTTTGAATTGATATTATCTATTGTTGATAACTAAGCGTTGTCCACCAATGATTATGTTGTGCCTAACCAGTTCCTCTTCAATCAGGCTTTGTTGGAACAAGGTTTGTTCTCTACAGAAGGCTTGTTGTATCATTGTAATCCCTGACAAAGGATGAAATGAATCAGAGTTTAGAATGTTCTGTACTATTGAACGTACCATAATGATAAAGGCATTTAGCTATATGAAGAATGCCTTGCTCCTCCTGGTTCTCTTACCCTCCTTACCAAAGAGAACATTTGTCTTTGTTCCACACTTGTTAAAGACAGCAGTCTAGCAATGTGTCTGAAATGGTGGTTTAATGATGTGTGTTGTTGCAGGTGGACCTTCGTTATAAGACAGCCATTCACCCATCAATAATCTTTCCCGTCTGTGTTTCTGATACCTGGTGGTGTGTCAGTGGGGACTGTGGGAATGAGACCAGTCTAGTGGTTAACACAGTGGACCAGGAGATATCTGAGGACTGGTGTCAGGTTGAAGGAGTCATGACTAGACACGTCTTCAGTAACACACAGACTTTTGATCTGCGGTGAGTGTTTCTTTTCTATTCAAATCTTCCATCCATTACCAGTATGATTATGAACCTGATTTGTATTAACAGGGAACAGATAAGTTATTGCATCCTGGTCACCAATGTAGTTATGGTGTATTTATCCAACATGCCCCATTACTACAGGAAGGAGAAAACACACATTAGTTAACCTCTCTGGGCTAGGTGGCACCAAATCGTCCCACCTACGTAACAACCAGTTGAATCCTGTGGCGCGATTTTCAAATACCTTAGAAATGCTATTACTTCAATTTCTCAAACATATGACTATTTTACAGCTATTTAAAGACAAGACTCTCGTTAATCTAACCACACTGTCCGATTTAAAAAAGGCTTTACAACGAAAGCAAAACATTAGATTATGTCAGCAGAGTACCCAGCCAGAAATAATCAGACACCCATTTTTCAAGCTAGCATATAATGTCACAAAACCCAGAAGACAGCTAAATGCAGCACTAACCTTTGATGATCTTCATCAGATGACACACCTAGGACATTATGTTATACAATACATGCATGTTTTGTTCAATCAAGTTCATATTTATATCAAAAAACTGCTTTTTACATTAGCGTGTGACGTTCAGAACTAGCATACCCCCCGCAAACTTCCGGCGAATTCACTAACAATTTACTAAATTACTCACGATAAACGTTCACAAAAAGCATAACAATTATTTTAAGAATTATAGATACAGAACTCCTCTATGCACTCGATATGTCCGATTTTAAAATAGCTTTTCGGTGAAAGCACATTTTGCAATATTCTAAGTAGATAGCCCGGCATCACAGGGCTAGCTATTTAGACACCCAGCAAGTTTAGCCTTCACCAAAATCAGATTTACTATTAGAAAAGTTTGATTACCTTTCCTATGCTTCGTCAGAATGCACTCCCAGGACTTCTACTTCAATAACAAATGTTGGTTTGGTCCAAAATAATCCATCGTTATATCCAAACAGCGGCGTTTTGTTCGTGCGTTCTTGACACTATCCGAATGGTAAATAAGGGTCACGCGCACGGCGCATTTCGTGACAAAAGATTTCTAAATATTTCATTACCGTACTTCGAAGCATGTCAACCGCTGTTTAAAATCAATTTTTATGCCATTTTTCTCGTAAAAAAAGCGATAATATTCCGACTGGGAATCTGCAATTAGGTAAACAGCCGAAAGAAAATACAGCATGGGGTCGACTCGGGCATGCGCCTAATTCCTTTGTCCTCTGATCGGCCACTTGGCAAAGGCGATTATGTGTTTCAGCCTGGGGCTGCCTCGACATCGTTCAGCTTTTTCCCGGGCTCTGAAAGCCTATTGGAGCCGTAGGAAGTGTCACATTACAGCTAAGATCCTGACTCTTCAATAAACAGAGGCAAGAACAACAAGACCTTGTCAGACAGGCCACTTCCTGCATGAAATCTTCTCAGGTTTTTACATTTACATTTACATTTAAGTCATTTAGCAGACGCTCTAATATGAGTTCTGTTATACTCACAGACACCATTCAAACAGTTTTAGAAACTTTAGGGTGTTTTCTATCCAAAGCCAATAATTATATGCATATTCTAGTTACTGGGCAGGAGTAGTAACCAGATTAAATCGGGTACGTTTTTTATCCGGCCGTGTAAATACTGCCCCCTAGCCCTAACAGGTTAATACACTTCAGTACTGTACATGATGAACACCATAACAACAACAGTGTTTAGGATGTGTTTTTGGAACTCACCTTTCACCTTTGTCTCTTTATCATTACAGATTTAATGGCAGAAACTGGATAGACAATGATAATTCTGTTTTTATTTGGAGTCTGTCGACTCATGTGGATCTTGGGGTCAGGTCTGACATGGGGACAGTCAACCGATCTCCACAGACCACTGTCATACCTCTAATGCGGTAAATTTAGTTCGATGAACAAGTGAATTTATAAATCTGTGTGTTGTATTCAGTCAATATAAAACAGGTCTGAAACACTGCAATAATCTCTCTCTCTCTCTCTCTCTCTCTCTCTCTCTCTGCTCTCTCTCTCTCTCTCTCTCTCTCTCTCTCTCTCTCTCTCTCTCTCTCTCTCTCTCTCTCTCTCTCAGTGTCCCTGCTAATTGTCAAAGAGATTTCAACCTGTTGTCATTTGATCCAGATGGTGATATGGTCATATGTAGATATGCAGTACCAACGGAGGAGTGTTACACATCAAGTGACCTTCCTAATGACTTCACTCTACGAGAGGTTAGTATCCAAATAAAACAACATAGACAACGATGGACTATGATGATGAAGGCAGCAATCAGTTGGCCAAAGCAGGTTACAGTCATTATACATGCCAAGGCACCAACCAGCTGGTATTTCCTGTGACATCGGGTGCTGTAGGTGTCCTGGAGGGCAGTTAGTTTGCCTCCGGTGATGTGTTGGGCAGACCGCATAACCCTCTGGAGAGCCCTGCGGTTGCGGGCGATGCAGTTGCCATACCAGGCGGTGATACAGCCTGACAGGATGCTCTCAAATATGCATCTGTGAAAGTTTGTGAGGGTTTTAGGTGACAAGTACAATTTATTCAGCTTCCTGATGCTGAAGAGGCGCTGTTGCACCGCCTTCACCACACTGTCTGTGTGGTTGGACCATTTCAGTTTGTCAGTGATATGTAAGCAGAGGAACTTGAAGCTTTCCTTCCACCTTCTCCACTGCGGTCCCGTGGATAGGGGGGCGCTCCCTCTGCAGTTTCCTGAAGTACACAATCAGCTCCTTTATTTTGTTGACATTGGGTGAAAGGTTATTTTCCTGGCACCACACTCACAGGGCCCACAACTCCTCCCTGTAGGCTGTCTCGTTATTGTTGGTAATCAAGCCTACTACTGTTGTGTCGTCTGCAAATTTGATGATTGAGGCGTCCGTGGTCACACAGTCATGGGTGAACAGGGAGTACAGGAGGGTGATGATCACACATCTTTGTGGGGCCCCAGTGTTGAGGAGCAGCGAAGTGGAGTGGTTGTTTCCTACCTTCACTACCTGGGGCAGCCCATCAGGAAGTCCAGGACTCAGTAGGACAGGGAGGGGTTCAGACCCAGGGCCTCAAGCTTAATGATGAGCTTGGAGGGTACTATGGTGTTGAATGCTGTACTATAGTCAATGAACAGCATTCTTACATAGGTATTCCTCTTGTCCAGAGGTGGCGGTCCAAAGTTAGTTCAATGAAATTACGTTGAACCAAAGTGAAATAGACATTGAATTGACATCTGTGCCCAGTGGGTCCATGACATCAAAGTTATATTTTAAAGATGTTTTACAGGTCAATTCCACCAAAATTAACATTTGTGTTGTTATTGTAAAGTATTTAGTGATGTCCTATTTTTTTTCTTATTTTCTGATTTCTAATCTATTGACTGTTTAGTGAGGAGTAAAACCAGAAACTACTTCTGTGTGACGTAGACCAGAAGCGTCACTGAGATGACTAGTAAAACAAAATATGGCCAGTGGTTTTCAGTGATCTAAATAACCTGTGTGTAGTTGTCTGATCATATTGGACCTCCCTGCTATATGCTGCTCTGTTTGTCTGTCTAATAACATCTGGAAATACTTTACATAGATGCTCAAAAACCTATTGAACAACAGTTTGGTCAGCAATGCTGCTGAGGGTGCTTCAACAGGGCCCTGACAGAGCCTATGGAACAACATGCTGAGGGTGCTTCAACAGGGCCCTGACAGAACCTATAGAACAACATGCTGAGGGTGCTTCAACAGGACCCTGACAGAACCTATAGAACAACATGCTGAGGGTGCTTCAACAGGACCCTGACAGAACCTATAGAACATGCTGAGGGTGCTTCAACAGGACCCTGACAGAACCTACAGAACAACATGCTGAGGGTGCTTCAACAGGGCCCTGACAGAACATCATGCTGAGGTTGCTTCAACAGGGCCCTGACAGAACCTATAGAACAACATGCTGAGGTTGCTTCAACAGGGCCCTGACAGAACCTATAGAACAACATGCTGAGGGTGCTTCAACAGGGCCCTGACAGAACCTATAGAACAACATGCTGAGGGTGCTTCAACAGGGCCCTGACAGAACCTATAGAACAACATGCTGAGGGTGCTTCAACAGGACCCTGACAGAACCTATAGAACAACATGCTGAGGGTGCTTCAACAGGGCCCTGACAGAACCTACAGAACAACATGCTGAGGGTGCTTCAACAGGGCCCTGACAGAACATATAGAACAACATGCTGAGGGTGCTTCAACAGTCACTGGGCCCTGACAGAACAACATGCTGAGGGTGCTTCAACAGGGCCCTGACAGAACCTACAGAACAACATGCTTAGGGTGCTTCCATAGTCACCGAAAACAATGTAGACCTTACATATAGACCTTACAGTGAAATACTTACTTACGAGCCCCTTACCAACAGTGCAGTTAAAAATTGTTTTTGATAAGAATAAGAGATAAAAGTAACAAGTAATTAAAGAGCAGCAGTAAAAAATAACAATATATACAGGGGGGTGCCGGTACAGCGTCAATGTGTGGGGGCACCGGTTAGTTGAGGTAGTATGTACATGAAGGTAGAGTTATTAAAGTGACTATGTATAGATGATAACAACAGAGAGTAGCAGTGGTGTAGAGAGGGGGGGGCACTGCAAATAGTCTGGGTAGCCATTTGACTAGATGTTCAGGAGTCTTATGGCTTGGGGGTAGAAGCTTTTTAGAAGCCTCTTGGACCTAGACTTGGCGCTCCGGACAGCTTGCCGTGCGGTAGTAGAGAGAACAGTCTATGACTGGGGTGGCTGGAGTCTTTGACAATTTTTAGGGCCTACCTCTGACACCGTCTGGTATAGAGATCCTGGATGGCAGGAAGCTTGGCCCCAGTGATGTACTGGGCCGCTCGCACTACCCTCTGTAGTGCCTTGCGGTCGGAGGCCGAGCCGTTGCCATACCAGGCAGTGATGCAACCAATCAGGATGCTCTCGATGGTGCAGCTGTAGAACCTTTTGAGGATCTGAGGATCCATGCCAAATATTTTCAGTCTCCTGAGGGGGAATAGGTTTTGCCCGATTCACAACTGTCTTGGTGTGCTTGGACCATGTTAGTTTGTTGGTGATGTGGACACCAAGGAACATGCAGCTCTCAACCTGCTCCACTGCAGCCCCGTCGATGAGAATAGGGGCGTGCTTGCTTGATCCTCTTTTTCCTGTAGTCCACAATCATCTCGTTTGTCTTGATCCCGTTGAGGGAGAGGTTGTTGTTCTGGCACCACACGGCCAGGTCTCTGACCTCCTCCCTATAGGCTGTCTCGTTGTCGGTGATCAGGCCTTCCACTGTTGTGTCATCGGCAGATTTAATGATGGTGTTGGAGTCGTGCCTGGCCGTGCAGTCATGAGTGAACAGGGAATTCAGGAGGGGGCTGAGTACGCACCCCTGAGGGGCCCCATGGCTGATGTGTTGTTACCTACCCTTACCACCTGGGGGCGGCCCATCAGGAAGTCCAGGATCCAGTTGCAGTGGGAGGTGTTTAGTCCCAGGTTCCTTAGCTTATTGATGAGCTTTGAGGGCACTATGGTGTTGAACGCTGAGCTGTAGTCAATGAATAGCATTCTCACATAGGTGTTCCTTTTGTCCAAGTGGGAAAGGGCAGTGTGGAGTGCAATAGAGACGGCATCATCTGTGGATCTGTTGGTGCGGTATGCAAATTGGAGTGAGTCTAGGGTTTCTGGGATTATGATGTTGATGTGAGTCATGACCAGCCTTTCAAAGCACTTCATGGATACAGATGTGAGTGCTACGGGTCAGTAGTCATTTAGGCAGGTTGCCTTAGTGTTCTTGGGAACAGGCACTATGGTGGTCTGCTTAAATGTTGGACAGGGAGAGGTTGAAAATGTCAGTGAATAAGCTTGCTAGTTGGTCAGCGCATGCTCGCAGTACACGTCCTGGTAATCCATCTGGCCCTGCGGCCTTGTGAATGTTGACCTGTCTAAAGATCTTACATCGGCTGTGGTGAGCGTGATCACACAGTCTTCCGGTACAGCTGGTGCTCTCATGCATGTGTTACTTGCCTCGAAGCGAGCATAGAAGTAGTTTAGCTCGTCTGGTAGGCTCGTGTCACTGGGCAGCCCTCGGCTGTGCTTCCCTTTGTAGTCTAATGGTTTGCAAGCCCTGCCACATCCGACAAGCATCAGAGCCGGTGTAGTACGACTCGATCTTAGTCCTGTATTGATACATTGCCTGTTTGACGATTCGTCGGAGGGCATAGCGGGATTTCTTATAAGCTTCCGGGTTAGAGTCCTGCTCCTTGAAAGAGCCAGCTCTAGCCTTTAGCTCAGTGTGGATGCTGCCTGAAATCAATGGCTTCTGGTTGGTGTATGTATGTACGGTCACCGTGGGGACGACGTCATCGACGCACTTATTGATGAAGCCAATGACAGATGTGGTGTACTCCTCAACGCCATTGGAGGAGTCCCAGAACATATTCCAGTCTGTGCTAGAAAAACAGGCCTGTAGCTTATCATCTGCTTCATCTGACCAGTTTTTATTGATCTAGTCACTAGTGCTTCCTGCTTGAATTGTTGCTTGTAAGCAGGAATCAGGAGGGTGGAATTTGGTCAGATTTGCCAAATGGAGGGCAAGCTTTGTATGGTTCTTGTGTGTGGAGTATAGGTGGTCCAGAGTTATTTTCTCTCTGGTTGCACATTTAACATGCTGATAGAAATTTGGTAAAACGGATTTAACTTTCCCTGCATTTAAGTCCCCGGCTACTAGGAGCGCTGCCTCGGTGAACGTTTTCTTGTTTGCTTATGGCGGAATACAGCAATGCTATCTTGGTGCCAGCCTCTGACTGTGGTGGTAAACAGCTACAAAGAATACAGATGAAAACTCTCTCGGTGTAACGGCTGTCGGGAGAGAGAGTAGACCAAGGCGCAGCGGAGTTAGTGTTCATCATGATTGTATTTAATTAACGTAAGAACACTATACAAAAACAAGATAACCGACAGCAAAACAGTCCTGTTCGGAAATGATCTAAACAGAAACAATTACCCACAAAACCCCAACGGAAAAACAGGCACTTATGTGTGACTCCCAATCAGCAACAACACTCTACAGCTGTGCCTGATTGGAAGCCACACGGCCAAAATCAACGAAACAAACCAACATAGAAAAATGCACATAGAACGCCTAACCAATGTAACACCCTGGCCTAACCAAAATAAAGAACAAAAAACCCCTCTCTATGGCCAGGGCGTTACACTCGGTAGGTGATGTGGTCTATAGCTTATCATGAGATACTCTACCTCAGGTGAGCAATAGCTTGAGACTTCCTTAGATATCGTGCACCAGCTATTATTTACAAAAAGACATAGTCCGCCGCCCCTGGTCTTACCAAATGCCACTGTTCAATCCTGCCGGTACATCGTTGTCGTCGTTCAGGCATGACTCCGTGAAGCATTAAGATGTTACAATTTTTATTGTCCAAAGATTGCACATTTGCTAGCAGAATTGAGGGAAGTGGGGGTTTATTTGATCACCTTCGACTTCTCAGCAGGCAGCCCGCTCTCCGCTTCCTCTTTCTCCGCCTCCTCTTCACGCAGATCACGGAGGTCGGGGCCTGTAATAGCAGTAATAGCAGTCCTGATGTCCAGAAGTTATATTCGGTCATAAGAGACGGTAGCGGCAACATTATGTACAAAATGAGTAAAAAAATAAGTTACAAACCAGATAAAATACATAAAAACACAATCGTTTGGGGGCACCTAAAACATCTGCCTTCTGCTCCGGCGCCATGTTACTATAGAATACCATGCTGAGGGTGCTTCAGTAGTCACTGGGCTCTTAGAGAAAAACCACATGATGTCATGTGGAAAGTCACATGTGAAAACATTTGAGAACATTTGGTTTTGGAACTCTTCACATGTGAACACAAAATGTAGGTGTCATGGCACACACAGAGTGCTTTTATCATGATATTTTCAACTTACATATTTTAACTTTTTAAACATTTTATTTAACCTTTATTTAACCAGGTAGGCTAGTTGAGAACAAGTTCTCATTTACAACTGCGACCTGGCCAGGATAAAGCAAAGCAGTGCGACACAAGCAACAACACAGAGTTACACATGGAATAAACAAGCGTACAGTCAATAACACAACAGAAAAAAAGAAAGTCTATATACAGTGTGCGCAAATGGCGTGAGGAGGTAAGGCAATAAATAGGCCATAGTAGCGAGGTAATTACAATTTAGCAGATTAACACTGGAGTTATAGATGAGCAGATGATGATGAGCAGATGATAATGTTCAAGTAGTGATACTGGTGTGCAAAAGAGCAGAAAAGTAAATAAAAACAATATGGGGATGAGGTAGGTAGATTGGGTGGGCTATTTACAGATGGACTATGTACAGCTGCAGCGATCGGTTAGCTGCTCAGATAGCTAATGTTTAAAGTTAGTGAGGGAAATGTAAGTCTCCAGCTTCAGCAATTTTTGCAATTCGTTCCAGTCACTGGCAGCAGAGAACTGGAAGGAAAGATGGCCAAAGGAGGTGTTGGCTTTGGGGATGACCAATGAGATATACCTGCTGGAGCGTGTGCTATGGGTGGGTGTTGTTATGGTGACCAGTGAGCTGAGATAAGGCGGGGCTTTACCTAGCATAGACTTATAGATGACCTGGAGCCAGTGGGACTGGCGTCGAATATGTAGCGAGGGCCAGCCGACTTGAGCATACAGGCTGCAGTGGTGGGTGGTATAAGGTGATTTGGTAAAAAAAGCGGATGGCACTGTGATAGATGCATCCAGTTTGCTGAGTGGAGTATTGGAAGCTATTTTGTATATGACATCGCCGAAGTCGAGGATCGGTAGGATAGTCAGTTTTACTAGGGTAAGTTTTGCGGCGTGAGTAAAGGAGGCTTTGTTATGAAATAGAAAGCCGATTCTATATTTGATATTGGATTGGAGATGTTTGATATGAGTCTGGAAGGAGAGTTTACAGTCTAGCCTGACACCTAGGTATTTTTTGTTGTCCACATATTCTAGGTCAGAACCATCCAGAGTAGTGATGCTAGTCGGGCGGGTGCGGGCATTGAACAGTTGAAGAGCATGCATTTGATTTTACTAGCGTTTAAGAGCAGTTGGAGGCCACGGAAGCAGTGTTGTATGGCATTGAAGCTCGTTTGGAGGTTAGTTAACCTGTTATGGCTAGGGGGCAGTATTTTCACGGCTGGATAAAAAACGTACCCGATTTAATCTGGTTACTACTCCTGCCCAGTAACTAGAATATGCATATATTTATTGGCTTTGGATAGAAAACACCCTAAAGTTTCTAAAACTGTTTGAATGGTGTCTGTGAGTATAACAGAACTCATATGGCAGGCAAAAACCTGAGAAGATTTCATGCAGGAAGTGGCCTGTCTGACAAGGTGTCGTTCTTCTTGTCTCTGTTTATTGAAGAGTGAGGATCTTAGCTGTCCCGTGACACTTCCCACGGCTGCCATAGGCTCTCAGAAGGCGGCAAAATGCTGAATCGTGGCTTTGCAGGCTCTGGCTGAAAAAAAGTAGTGCGTTTGGGTAGTGGCTGGTTACAGTACTGTGAGACTCAGGCTCGTGCCCGCGTCGACCGAAAGCTTTGTTTTCTTTCCTCTGTTTAGCTAAATGGACATTCCCGGTCGGAATATTATCGCTTTTTTACGAGAAAAATGGCATAAAAATGGATTTTAAACAGCGGTTGACATGCTTCGAAGTACGGTAATGGAATATTTAGATTTTTTTTGTCACGAATTGCGCCATGCGCGCGACCCTGATTTACCATTTCGGATAGTGTCTGGGACGCACGAACAAAACGCCGCTATTCGGATATAACGATGGATTATTTTGGACCAAACCAACATTTGTTATTGAAGTAGCAGTCCTGGGTGTGCATTCTGACGAAGACAACAAAAGGTAATCAAACTTTTATAATAGTAAATATGATAATGGTGAGTGCTAAACTTGCCGGGTGTCTAAATAGCTAGCCCGTGATGCCTGGGCTATGTACTTAGAATATTGCAAAATGTGCTTTCACCAAAAAGCTATTTTAAAATCGGACATATCGAGTGCATAAAGGAGTTCTGTATCTATAATTCTTAAAATAATTGTTATGCTTTTTGTGAACGTTTATCGTGAGTAATTTAGTAAATTGTTAGTAAATTCCCCGGAAGTTTGCGGGGGGTATGCTAGTTCTGAACGTCACATGCTAATGTAAAAAGCTGTTTTTTGATATAAATATGAACTTGATTGAACAAAACATGCATGTATTGTATAACATAATGTCCTAGGTTTGTCATCTGATGAAGATCATCAAAGGTGAGTGCTGCATTTAGCTGTCTTCTGGGTTTTTGTGACATTATATGCTAGCTTGAAAAATGGGTGTCTGATTATTTCTGGCTTGGTACTCTGCTGACATAATCTAATGTTTTGCTTTCGCTGTAAAGCCTTTTTGAAATCGGACAGTGTGGTTAGATAAAGGAGAGTCTTGTCTTTAAAATGCTGTGAAATAGTCATATGTTTGAAAAATTGAAGTTTTTGTATTTTTAAGGAATTTGTCATTCGCGCCATGCATATCATTGGATATTGGAGCAGGTGTTCCGCTAGCGGAACGTCTAGATGTAAGAGGTTAATTAAGTATCGTCCGAGATCCCTAAAGATTGGATAGCTGCCGCGGTCATCACCCTCTTCAAAGGGGTTGACACTCTAGACCCAAACTGTTATAGACCTATATCCATCCTGCCCTGCCTTTCTAAAGCTTTTCTTCGAAAGCCAAGTGTCACGTCCTGACCATAGTAAGTTGTTATTTTCTATGGTAGAGTAGGTCAGGGCGTGACAGGGGGTGTTTGTCTATATTTTGTATTTCTATGTTCAGTTTCTAGTTTTGTATTTCTATGTTGGTTTTGTTTGGTATGATCTCCAATTAGAGACAGCCGGTTGTCGTTGTCTCTAATTGGAGGTCATATTTAAGTTGATGTTTGTCCCACCTGTTTTTGTGGGTGATATATTTTTGAGTAGTGTGTTTTCTCTCTGCGTCACGGTTTGTTGTTTTTGTGTATTCAAGTATTTAGTGTATTGCATTTAGTTTTACGGTAAATAAAATATGTGGAACTACGAACACACTGCATTTTGGTCCAATCATTTGAACAGCCATGACACCAAGTTAATAAACAGATCACTGACCATTTCGAATCCCACCGTACCTTCTCCGCTGTGCAAATTCCCGAGCTGGTCATGGGTGCACCTCAGCCACGCTCAAGGTACTTAACGATATCATAACCGCCATCGATAAAAGACAGTACTGTGCAGCCGTCTTCATCAACCTGGCCAAGGCTTTCGACTCTGTCAATCACCACATTCTTATCGGCAGACTCAATAGCCTTGGTTTCTCAAATGACTGCCTCGCCTGGTTCACCAACTACTACGCAGACAGAGTTCAGTGTGTCAAATCGGAGGGCCTGCTGTCCGGACCTCTGGCAGTCTCTATGGGGGTACCACAGGGTTCAATTCTCGGGCCAACTCTTTTCTCTGTATATATCAACGATGTTGCTCTTGCTGCTGGTGATTCCCTGATACACCTCTACGCAGACGACACCATTCTGTATACATCTGGCTCTTCTTTTGACACTGTGTTAAAAATCTGATCAATTAGTATTCTAATTAATTAAACAGCGGTTGACATGCTTCGAAGTACGGTAATGGAATATTTAGAATTTTTTTGTCACGAAATGCGCCATGCTCGTCACCCTTATTTACCCTTTCGGATAGTGTCTTGAACGCACTAACAAAACGCCGCTGTTTGGATATAACAATGGATTATTTGGGACCAAACCAACATTTGTTATTGAAGTAGCAGTCCTAGGAGTGCATTCTGACGAAGAACACCAAAGGTAATCAAACTTTTCTAATAGTAAATCGGAGTTTGGTGAAGGCTAAACTTGCTGGGTGTCTAAATAGCTAGCCCTGTGATGCCGGGCTATCTACTGAGAATATTGCAAAATGTGCTTTCACCGAAAAGCTATTTTAAAATCGGACGTATCGAGTGCATAGAGGAGTTCTGTATCTATAATTCTTTAAATAATTGTTATGTTTTTTGTGAACGTTAATCGTGAGTAATTTAGTAAATTCACTGGCAGTGTTCGGTGGGAATGCTAGTCACATGCTAGTCACATGCTAATGTAAAAAGCGGTTTTTTGATATAAATATGAACTTGATTGGACAAAACATGCATGTATTGTATAACATAATGTCCTAGGGTTGTCATCTGATGAAGATCATCAAAGGTGAGTGCTGCATTTAGCTGTCTTCTGGGTTTTGGTGACATTATATGCTGGCTTGAAAAATGGGTGTCTGATTATTTCTGGCTTGGTACTCTGCTGACATAATCTAATGTTTTGCTTTCGTTGTAAAGCCTTTTTGAAATCGGACAGTGTGGTTAGATTAACGAGAGTATTGTCTTTAAATGGCTGTAAAATAGTCATATGTTTGAGAAATTGAAGTAATAGGATTTTTAAGGTTTTGAAAATCGCGCCACAGGATAGCAGTGGCTGTTACGTAGGTGGGACGAATTCGTCCCGCCTAGCCTAGAGAGGTTATACTCACAGACACCATTCAAACAGTTTTAGAAAATTTAGGGTGTTTTCTATCCATATGTAATAAGTATATGCATATTCTAGTTACTGGGTAGGAGTGGTAACCAGATTAAATCGGGTATGTTTTTTATCCAGCCGTGTCAATACTGCCCCCTAGCCCTAACAGGTTAAAGAACGACCAGGCATCCCCAACTGACGGGATGAGGTCAATATCCTTCCAGGATACCCGGGCCAGGTCGATTAGAAAGGCCTGCTTGCAAAAGTGTTTTAGGGAGCGTATGACAGTGATGAGGGGTGGTCGTTTGACAGTGGACCCATAGCGGATGCAGGCAATGAGGCAGTGATCACTGAGATCCTGATTGTAAACAGCAAAGGTGTATTTGGAAGGCAAGTTGGTCAGGATAATATCTATGAGGGTGCCCATGTTTACGTATTTAGTTTTGTACCTGCTGGATTCCTTGATAATTTGTGTGAGATTAAGGGCATCTAGCTTAGATTGTAGGACTGCCGGGGTGTTAAGCATATCCCATTTTAGGTCACCTAACAGAACGAACTCTGAAGATAGATGAGGGGCAATCATTTCACATATGGTGTCCAGGGCACAGTTGGGAGCTGAGGGGGGTCTATAAAAGGCGGCAACAGTGAGAGACTTATTTCTGGAGAGATTCATTTTTTTAATTAGAAGCTCGAACTGTTTGGGCACAGACCTGGAAAGTATGACAGAACTTTGCAAGCTATCTCTGCAGTAGATTGAAACTCCTCCCCCTTTGGCAGTTCTATCTTGACGGAAAATGTTGTAGTTGGGTATGGAAATCTCAGAATTTTTAGGTGGCCTTCCTAAGCCAAGATTGAGACATGGCAAGGACATCAGGGTTGGTGGAGTGTGCTAAAGCAGTGAGTAAAACAAACTTAGGGAGGAGGCTTCTGATCTTAACATGCATGAAACCAAGGCTTTTTCGATTACAGAAGTCAACAAATGAGAGTGCCTGGGTTAACCTCCACATCACCCGAGGAACAGAGTAGGATGAGGGTACGGCTAAAGGCTATCAAAACAGGTCGTCTAGTGCGTTGGGGACAGAGAATAAAAGGAGCAGATTTCTGGGCGTGGTAGAATAGATTCAGGGCATAATGTACAGACAGAGGTATGGTAGGGTGCGGGTACAGCGGCGGTAAGCCCAGGCACTGAGTGATGATAAGAGAGGTTGCATCTCCGGACACGCTGGTTATACTGGGTGAGGTCACCGCATGTGTGGGAGCTGGGACAAAGTAGGTATCTAAGGCATGTACAGTGGGACTATACAACAGTATACAAGGCATATTGACATTTCAGAGAGACATAAAGCGAGGCATAAAGCAATCACAGGTGTTGATTGGGAGAGCTAGCTAAGACAACAACGGGTAAGACAACAACAGCTAATCAGCTAAGACAACAACAACAGGTAAAATGGCGATGAATGGGCAGAGAGGGTCAGTTAACTACACACAGGGCCTGAGTTCGGGGCTGGGGCCGACAGAAACAAAAATTAAAGAAAGGGGAGTACCATGATAAATGAACAGTCCAGCAGGCATCAGCTATGTAGCCAAGTGATCATAGTGAACAGCAATAGATGGAACAGGGAAGCCGCAAAGTAGTCATTGCTACGCTAGCACGCGGGCGACACGGAGTTTAAAGTTGGCATGCCGGTGTTAGAAGCGTCTGCTCTGATGTCCGTCAAAGGCCATTTGAGGGCACAGCGAAGGGAATTACGTCTCCGGACCAGTCGTGGTGGTACGGTGGGGCACCGTGTCGACAAAGGGTCCGGGCCAGATGGTGAAAGAGGTATTGTAGTTGTAGTAATTTCGTTTGCTAGCTGGGAGATGCACCTGGCTCAGGGCTTGCTTCGGGGCAGGGTCACTCGGTGGCAGCTAGCTAGCTGTGATGATCGGGAGTAATGGTCCAGGGTTTACGGCAGGAATCCGCCGTTGTAGTGGAGAAAAACAGTTCGAGGCTGGCAGGTATTATCCAGGCAAAAAAACGGCTGGTGCCTGTGCAGAAGGTAAAGGCCTCTAGCAGTGGCTAACAATGACTAAATAGCTAGTAGCTAATTAGCTGGTTAGCTCCAGATGGCTAGCTGCTGATGGAGGTTCTGACTATAAGGTATAAAAAAATAAAATTAAAATAATTGTGGATTCGTGTCACATTGAGTGAGGTGGGTTACCAGAAGGTATATTTCAATTAAAAATGGAGAAAAAAAATGTGAATTTTTTTGGGAAATATATACAAAAAAGACGAAAAAATACAAAAAGTAAACAAGAGGATGACAAAGCACGTCTGCACTGCTACGCCATCTTGGGGAAAAAAGGTTGTCATGTTTTGACGTGTCACTTTTTCACGTGTTGTCATGTTATCACGTTGTCACATTTTAAATCATGTGAAATTCAGGTTTTTCCCCGTAAGGGGTATTTGGTTATTGATGAAAACACTTTATTTCAGATGCAGATCAGATTAGCTAGCTAAAGCTAGCAGCAGACTTCCATTCTGATAGGAGAACCAGGTAGCAGCAGGCTTCCATTCTGATAGGAGAACCAGGTAGCAGCAGGCTTCCATTCTGATAGGAGAACCAGTTAGCAGCAGGCTTCAATTCTGATAGGAGAACCAGTTAGCAGAAGGCTCACATTCTGATAGGAGAACCAGGTAGCAGCAGGCTTCCATTCTGATAGGAGAACCAGTTAGCAGCAGGCTTCCATTCTGATAGTAGAACCAGGTAGCAGCAGGCTTCCATTCTGATAGGAGAACCAGTTAGCAGCAGGCTTCCATTCTGATAGGAGAGCCTTAGACTACCTATTGACTTTCTTGAACATTTCATAAGGCATTGACAATTTACATCCTTCAAGAATCTATGGGCTTAAATACATAATTTTAAAGTAAAAAATGGATGTAGCAATAACATATTGCCCCTTTAATCTTGTTTTTATCTTGTCTCCCTCAGAACTGCACCTTGTCATTTTGGGGCAACAGTAATACCACTGGAACATATGCAGTTCAGATGGTGATGGAGGATTTCCCGACTCAGTCCATCTCTCTCTCCTATACTGACGGATCTCAATCTAACAGGACCTCAAACAATACACTCTGCAAACTGCCTGTTCAGTTTGCAGTGAGAGGTACATATATCATCTATATAGTTTATCTTTATAACTAGGTAGTTTATCTTTATAACTAGGTAGTTTATCTTTATAACTAGGTAGTTTATCTTTATAACTAGGTAGTTTATCTTTATAACTAGGTAGTTTATCTTTATAACTAGGTAGTTTATCTTTATATCTAGGTAGTTTATCTTTATAACTAGGTAGTTTATCTTTATAACTAGGTAGTTTATCTTTATATCTAGGTAGTTTATCTTTATAACTAGGTAGTTTATCTTTATAACTAGGTAGTTTATCTTTATATCTAGGTAGTTTATCTTAATAACTAGGTAGTTTATCTTTATAACTAGGTAGTTTATCTTTATAACTAGGTAGTTTATCTTTATAACTAGGTAGTTTATCTTTATATCTAGGTAGTTTATCTTTATAACTAGGTAGTTTATCTTTATAACTAGGTAGTTTATCTTTATATCTAGGTAGTTTATCTTAATAACTAGGTAGTTTATCTTTATAACTAGGTAGTTTATCTTTATAACTAGGTAGTTTATCTTTATATCTAGGTAGTTTATCTTTATAACTAGGTAGTTTATCTTTATAACTAGGTAGTTTATCTTTATAACTAGGTAGTTTATCTTTATAACTAGGTAGTTTATCTTTATAACTAGGTAGTTTATCTTTATAACTAGGTAGTTTATCTTTATAACTAGGTAGTTTATCTTTATAACTAGGTAGTTTATCTTTATAACTAGTGTCATGACGTTGGCCTCTGAGTACAGGGAGGACAGTTGACCCCCTCCCCCCTTGCACCATCCCCCAACCTACCTTCCCCCACCCAGGCCACATGGCCCATAGAGAGACACAGGAAATTCTTCCAACTCACAGAATTGGGGAGCCAAGCGACATTTGTGTTCTGGAGAAGGTATGAAAGATTGGTGCAGAATCCAGCTACGAACTGGTCCGCTTGGTACAATTGTGTGATACTCAGAAGAGACAATACAGCCATATTACCATAAAACTGTTTATATAATAGCCTCAGCGATGAAACTTGCATCCACATGGTTGTATAGAATGTATTAATAAGGATAAAGCTATTTGTAATACATTGAGATGCTATGTACTGATGTTAATGTGATAGAATTATATTTCTGTACCAAGCTTAACTCAGTCATCGGCACGCCCCAAGGGACACAGACAGGACCAGGCGTCATGTGACAAGCTGTTCTATGTCACTATAAAACCCACCCTGAATTACATTTCTCCAGACCCGGCCTCCACTCCATTGCGAGTTGGCCAATAGGTTTGACCATCCAAGTACTCTACTGAAAGTGAACTATACCACGTGGTTAACTTTTAGACTATCGATACCGACAGAATAAGAAAAAGTCTTTGATATTAATTATTAGTCAGCAGCTAAGTAAATTATATCATTGAACGCGAAGACCAACGAAACACCCATTCTATGACGACATTAATGAATGTCGCTTTGAAAGATCCATTCTAACCGAGAGAGAGAGAGAGAGAGAGAGAGAGAGAGAGAACGCGGACAAAACTCTCCAACAGAACGACGCTCCAACAAGGATCCCGACGACACACTGAGCGTAAATATATATTGATTGCAATTGTTCCCGAATGAGTGAGCGTTAAATTGTCAATTGTTAATACTAATGAACTCTGTGTACCTCCTCAGCTGACCGTTTATGACCCATTGTCTAACAGACCAGCCATGCCTGTTTTAGCCCACTAGGACACATTACCCTACCAATTCTTTGTGACGATAATTACTGTTTGTATACTTTCTGTGAATTACTTAGTTTAGTAAATAAATGATTTTAAGACAATTGATGTATGGATGACTCTTAGTAAAGACTGGGTTCGTGCAGATACAACAATTTACGACGTTTGGAATGAGACTGGACGCGAGGTAAAATACACCATTTAAACCAGAAGATAATCGGCCTATACTATAATAGAATATGATATATAATGTTATAATATAGGAAAGTTATATTAGGAAAATTATAACTTTGTAATCGGAATATTTTCCTTGGTGCCCCGATCTCCTAGTTAATTACAATTAAACGATTAATCAGTTTAATCGCGTGATAATAATTACAGGGAGTTAATTGATAAACATGTCTTCAGTTTAATGGTACCCCAAAGACACGACACTAGGTAGTTTATCTTTATAACTAGGTAGTTTATCTTAATAACTAGGTAGTTTATCTTTATACCTATATAGTTTATCTTTATATCTAGGTAGTTTATCTTAATAACTAGGTAGTTTATCTTTATAACTAGGTAGTTTATCTTTATAACTAGGTAGTTTATCTTTATACCTATATAGTTTATCTTTATATCTAGGTAGTTTATCTTTATATCTAGGTAGTTTATCTTTATAACTAGGTAGTTTATCTTTATAACTAGGTAGTTTATCTTTATAACTAGGTAGTTTATCTTTATATCTAGGTAGTTTATCTTTATATCTAGGTAGTTTATCTTTATAACTAGGTAGTTTATCTTTATAACTAGGTAGTTTATCTTTATAACTAGGTAGTTTATCTTTATAACTAGGTAGTTTATCTTTATATCTAGGTAGTTTATCTTTATAACTAGGTAGTTTATCTTTATAACTAGGTAGTTTATCTTTATATCTAGGTAGTTTATCTTTATATCTAGGTAGTTTATCTTTATAACTAGGTAGTTTATCTTTATAACTAGGTAGTTTATCTTTATAACTAGGTAGTTTATCTTTATAACTAGGTAGTTTATCTTTATATCTAGGTAGTTTATCTTTATAACTAGCTAGTTTCTTTATAACTAGGTAGTTTATCTTTATAACTAGGTAGTTTCTAATAAGTCGTTTCTCTGTAGAGAATAAGATAATGCCTATGGCTTGTTTCCAGTAGTATTAGAAGCAGTGAATTTGATTGTCATTGCATTTTATGCAGAGTTTCCAAACCTGTAGAGGAGTTGTGGTAATGATTTATACTGAAAAACATGACGCTATGTGTTGTATCTCAACTCCATGGTTTCTCTCAGTGGACCCCCCGGTGACATCCTGTATGGAGGGGCTGTACCTACCCATGTTCCTGTCTCCAACACCAGCCCAGGGTGCACTGCTGAACGCCTCTGCAGACCAACCCCTGGAAATCACTGTCAGAGCACAGGCTACCAACTCCACGTAAGAGAAAGGAAACGTGGAAACACATAGCAGATAGGTATAGACTAAATCAGGGGTTTTAAACGTTAGACGAACCGTTAGACGAACCAGTGTGTCAGAGGGTTTTCGCTGCTCCCTTGCAAGCTGTAGAATTAGATTTAAAAAACAGATACAAACACACCTTATGGAACAGCGGGACTGTGAAGCCTAGGCAGCATCTAATGGGGAACCATAATAAACACAAATACAACTATACAGTCAATATATAAACTGATATGGTTCCTGATCTGGCATGTACAGTCAATACATAAACTGATATGGTTCCTGATCTGGCATCTACAGTCAATACATAAACTGATATGGTTCCTGATCTGGCATCTACAGTCAATACATAAACTGATATGGTTCCTGATCTGGCATCTACAGTCAATACATAAACTGACATGTCAACTTTATTCAAGACATTTTTAACACATTCCATTTCAAGAAAGGAGATTTTTGTTTATTTTATTCAGATTTTGAAGTGATGCAGTTCTGTCCTTGAGCTTTTATTGTCTATTAATGTAACGTATAATGTCATGTTTTATGTTTTGTGTGACCCCAGGAAGAGTAGCTGCTGCTTCAGCAACAGCTAAAGGGTTTCATAATAAAAAATAAAAATGACTATTTTTTTCTCCCTGTGTGTTTAAGGGTTTCAGAGCTGTTGGTGAGTGGACCTTCCGGTATCACAAAGAACACCACTGATCCAGAAGAGTACCTTCTAAGATGGACGCCCACTGAGGATGAGGAGGGAGGGTACTATCCTGTGTGCTTCATCGCTCAGGGAGTGAACAACAGGTCAGTCTGCAGCCACTTCAACTGGAAACTTATAGCACAACATAATGACTAACCTGATTAAATAAAGGCACAACATTAACTAGCATGACTAACCTGATTAACTAACTAGCATGACTAACCTGATTAACTAACTAGCATGACTAACCTGATTAATAACTAGCATGACTAACCTGATGAATGAACTAGCATGACTAACCTGATTAACTAACTAGCATGACTAACCTGATTAACTAACTAGTATTATCCATCATTTCTGTAGTCTACTATCAAGACTATCAGTTAAATGGACATTCAGACACATTTTAGTTGAATGCATTCAGTTGTGCAACTGACTAGGTTTTAACCTGCCTCTCCCTTCAATGGTATATGGTTTGTTTGGCTTTGACGTGTTTCATTAACCTGTCTGGGAACCTGGGACGTTTGCGTCCCACCCTAGTCAACAGCCAGTGGAATCGCGTCGCGCGAAATACAAATACCTCATAAATGCTGTAACTTCAATTTCTCATACATATGACTATTTTACACCATTTTATAGATACACCTCTCCTGAATCGAACTACGTTGTCCGATTTACATTTACATTTACATTTTAGTCATTTAGCAGACGCTCTTATCCAGAGCGACTTACAGATTTCAAAAAAGGCTTTACAGCAAAAGCAAAACATTAGATTATGTTAGGAGAGTACCCTGCCAAAAATAATCACACTGCCATTTTCAAAGCAACTAGCATGCATCACAAATACCCAAAACACAGCTAAATGCAGCACAAACCTTTGACAATCTTCATCAGATGACACTCCTAGGACATCATGTTACACAATACATGCATTTTTTTGTTCGATAAAGTTCATATTTATATAGAAAAACAGCATTTTACATCGGCGCGTGACGTTCAGAAAATATTTTCCCTCAAATGCTTCCGGTGAAGCAGCGCTACAATTTACAAAATTACTATTCGAAAACATTGGTCAAATATAATATTGTCATTCAAAGAATTATAGATTAACATCTCGTGAATGCAACCGCATTGCCAGATTTAAAAATAACTTTACTGGGAAATCACACTTTGCAATAAACGAGGTGCTATGCTCAGAAGAATAGGCTAGGCGATACAGGTTAGCGCCATCTTGGAGTCATCTAAAATCAAATATACTATTGTAAATATTCCCTTACCTTTGATTATCTTCATCAGAAGGCACTTCCAGGCATCCCAGGTACACAACAATGTAGTTTTGTTTGAAAAAGTTAATAATTTATGTCCTAACAGCTCCTTCTTGTTAGCGCGTTCCGAAGGCTACTCAAAATGTACGAGGCGTGCGGGACTTGTCATCACAAATATGCAAAAAATATATATTTAGGGCTAGGGGGCAGTATTGACACGGCTGGATAAAAAATGTACCCGATTTAATCTGGTTACTACTCCTGCCCAGTAACTAGAATATGCATATAATTATTGGCTTTGGATAGAAAACACCCTAAAGTTTCTAAAACTGTTTGAATGGTGTCTGTGAGTATAACAGAACTCATTTGGCAGGCCAAAACCTGAGAAGATTCCATGCAGGAAGTGGCCTGTCTGACAATTTCTTGCCCTTCTTGATTATCTCTATCCATTACAGAGGATCTCTGCTGTTACGTGAAACTTCCTACGGCTCCCATGGGCTCTCAGAAGGCGGCAAAAAGCTGAATCGTGGCTTTGCAGGCTCTGGTTGAAAAAAAGTAGCGCATTTGGGTAGTGGCTGGTTACAGTACTGTGAGACTCAGGCGCGTGCCCGCGTCGACCGAATGCTTTGTTTTCTTTTGTCTGTTTACCTAAACGCAGATTCCCGGTCGGAATATTATCGCTTTTTTACGAGAAAAATGGCATAAAAATGAATTTTAAACAGCGGTTGACATGCTTCGAAGTACGGTAATGGAATATTTCGAATTTTTTTGTCACGAATTGCGCCATGCTCGTGACCCTTATTTACACTTCAGATAGTGTCTTGAACGCACGAACAAAACGCCGCTATTTGGCTATAACGATGGATTATTTTGGACCAAACCAACATTTCTTATTGAAGTAGCAGTCCTGGGAGTGCATTCTGACGAAGAACATCAAAGGTAATCAAACTTTTGTAATAGTAAATCGGAGTTTGGTCAGGGCTAAACTTGGTGGGTGTCTAAATAGCTAGCCGTGATGGCTGGGCTATGTACTCAGAATATTGCAAAATGTGCTTTCACCGAAAAGCTATTTTAAAATCGGACACCTCGATTGTACAAAGGAGTTCTGTATCTATAATTGTTATGTTTTTTGTGAACGTTTATCGTGAGTAATTTAGTAAATTCACCGGAGGTTTGCGGGGGGTATGCTAGTTCTGAACGTCACATGCTAATGTAAAAAGCTGGTTTTTGATATAAATATGAACTTGATTGAACAAAACATGCATGTATTGTATAACATAATGTCCTAGGTGTGTCATCTGATGAAGATCATCAAAGGTTAGTGCTGCATTTAGCTGTCTTCTGTTTTTTTTGTGACATTATATGCTAGCTTGAAAAATGGGTGTCTGATTATTTCTGGCTGGGTACTCTGCTGACATAATCTAATGTTTTGCTTTCGTTGTAAAGCCTTTTTGAAATCGGACAGTGTGGTTAGATTAACGAGAGTCTTGTCTTTAAAATGGTGTAAAATAGTCATATGTTTGAGAAATTGAAGTAATAGCATTTCTAAGGTATTTGAAAATCGCGCCACGGGATTACACTGGCTGTTGCGTAGGTGGGACGAATTCGTCCCGCCTAGCCCAGAGAGGTTAACAAAGATCTGAACAGGGTAACAGTTGTTCTGTTGATCTTCTCAGTTCCAAGTATCACTCTGAGCTACGCTGTGTGATCGTCAGGGTTGGAAACACAAGCGGTGGGTACAGTTTCACTACAGGAAGAGGTTAATGATCCCCTTCCTGGTGTTCTGCTAGTCTCACTGTTACTTACAACTTCCAGTTGAAATGCATGTTTGAGATAATTATCTATCAATCAACACATCTCTTAATGTCTGTCTATTTGGTTGTCTGTCCTTTGTGCTACAGCCATCAGAACCACAGAGCCTACAACCTCCCCTCCTCTGACAATAAACCTCACAACCACAGAGGAGCCAACAACCTCCCCTCCTCTGACAATAAACCTCACGACCTCACAGATTGCACCTGAACTTCCAACCACGCCCACAAATTTCAGTACATACGCAACCACAGCATCCCCAACTTTAAGTACAAACCCAACCACCGATCTCACAACCCATATTGTGGACAGTACAACAAAGAACAGTGGGCCTAGTAAGTACAAAATTAACTTTTGTTCAAATTTTGTAAAAAATATTTGTGTATGTGTGTTGTAATAATGTGGACTAACTGTGTTTCCACAGGATACGTTGTAGTACTGAGGATAAAAGTGTCCTCTCTGATCCCACTGACGGATAATTACATCAGAAACGTGGTGTTTCAGCAGGTCAGTGTCACTGTCAGATCAGACAGGTTTCTCCTCAGCTCTACCTGATAATCACTGTGTGTGTTCTGTTTCCAGCTCCGTGAGGAACTGATCAGACTAGGGCTGCCAGGGGACTTCACGCTACGCCTGTTAGCCACTCATGACATCAGTCCCTGAGGGAGGGACAGGAATTCAGCTCAACTTTCTTCACTTCTACTTGTCTTTTCTTCCTGGTTCTGATTCTGCAGATAGTTCTTTTGAAGAAGGAGTGGTTCCTTATAATGACAGAATACGGTTGATTTGTAATAATCTCCTGTGGGTCGCCAAGATTAGTTGAATGAACTGACACTACGTCTTACTGGATGTTAGTTGAATGATTTAAAAGTAAATGATTTATGTCTACAAGAAGAAATGCAACATAAATATGATTGGTAATGTACAGAGGTAGACTGAGGTTCTTTCCTGTTTGGTAATGTACAGAGGTAGACTGAGGTTCTTTCCTGTTTGGTAATGTACAGAGGTAGACTGAGGTTCTTTCCTGTTTGGTAATGTACAGAGGTAGACTGAGGTTCTTTCCTGTTTGGTAATGTACAGAGGTAGACTGAGGTTCTTTCCTGTTTGGTAATGTACAGAGGTAGACTGAGGTTCTTTCCTGTTTGGTAATGTACAGAGGTAGACTGAGGTTCTTTCCTGTTTGGTAATGTACAGAGGTAGACTGAGGTTCTTTCCTGTTTGGTAATGTACAGAGGTAGACTGAGGTTCTTTCCTGTTTGGTAATGTACAGAGGTAGACTGAGGTTCTTTCCTGTTTGGTAATGTACAGAGGTAGACTGAGGTTCTTTCCTGTTTGGTAATGTACAGAGGTAGACTGAGGTTCTTTCCTGTTTGGTAATTTACAGAGGTAGACTGAGGTTCTTTCCTGTTTGGTAATGTACAAAGGTAGACTGAGGTTCTTTCCTGTAGACAGGTTATTAAACATTGGGAGATATAATGTTGTTTTCCTTAAGGTGTGAATCATATAGACTGTGTTTGATTAGGCTTAGAGGACAAGGCCTTAGGAGGTTGATAATGATACGTTATAATGGTAAAATGTTATAATGTTTAAAATATTGATGTATTAAGATATAAGTGGAGTAATAAATTAGGTTGTAGAAAGACTATAATTTAGTTAAAGGTAGGAGGGTGAAGGGAATAGGAAAGTTTCATGTTTGAAAAATGTATGTTTTAAGAAGTTGATGTTCATGAAGTATATTAAGGGTGCTAGCTTGATCTGGAAATCCCCAGGTCAGAGCAGCAAGTAGGTTGAAGCGTACGTTCTGCCTAGGTGGGAAAACGTGGAGGTTAGTGGGGGCTGAAAAAGCACCTTTTGAGAAGATGGATGCATTCATTAGGTGTTAACCACCGAAGGCATCAGTGGAGCAGGTGGTCATCCTGATGATTTATCAGAAGAGGCATTAAGGGTATAAAGGAAGCAGGTTTCATGGGAAGGGAATGACTCTCTTTGAGTTTGCTAGAAGAACCTGTCGTCTGCTGGAGAAAGACTTTTACTGAAGCTTTTTAACTTCAGATTCATTTAGATTTTTAATATACTTGATTTTTATTCTGAAAGTGTTCTAGTACATTCTAGGAGAAACCCTAAAGGTTACCTCACTTATAGGAGTGTTCTAGTACATTCTAGGAGGAACCCTGAAGGTTACCTCATTGATAGAAGTGTTCTAGTACATTCTAGGAGGAACCCTAAAGGTTACCTCATTGATAGGAGTGTTCTAGTACATTCTAGGAGGAACCCTAAAGGTTACCTCACTGATAGGAGTGTTCTAGTACATTCTAGGAGGAACCCTTAAGGTTACCTCATTGATAGAAGTGTTCTAGTACATTCTAGGAGGAACCCTAAAGGTTACCTCATGATAATGTTCTAGTACATTCTAGGAGGAACCCTAAAGGTTACCTCATTGATAGGAGTGTTCTAGTACATTCTAGGAGGAACCCTAAAGGTTACCTCACTGATAGGAGTGTTCTAGTAGCTGTTAGTTTTTTAGACACCAACTGAGGGACTGAGCATCCTGAAGGGGGAGACAAAAAGCTGTTTATAAATTGTAGAAGGTAAGAACTTGTTTTTCTTGTTATTGAACACTGTGCTTCTCATAAAATTGTTATAAACCAAACATATTTTATTGACACACACTAATAAGGGTTTAGATAAGGGTTTAGTTAAGGGTTTAGTTAAGGACGCTGAAGGCATCTCTCAATTTAATCCAAGTTATATTTTTGCTTATCATCGATTGGGGATATTGATTTATGATTGATTGATTGATCTGTGATTTTTAATGCCCGTTTCTGGAATTTTGAATAAACTTGTTTTATTGTTCTGAAACTCGGTGTCATCAAAGAGTCATAGGAGTGCATGTCGTTTTACTCCTGGTTTCTGAAACACACTGGATTAATTGAGGATTTATAGCATCTGGTTAATTAGTCCATCGGGAACCTGAATTGCTGGTGTGAAGGAACCTGAGACCCAACTAAAGGTACTGAGTGCATTGGTAGGAGTCATATGAGGGGTGATTCTGGACTAAACCAACCCAGGAGAGAGTGTCCACTCATAGTGTCCTAAGGTCGACTATCTGGCCTGGACGATCCTGAAACGGTGGCGGATTCTCAACCATCTTCATGATGTAGTCACCTGGAATGCATTTCAATTTACAGCTGTGCCTTGTTAAAAGTTAATTTCTTGAGCCAATCAGTTGTGTTGTGACATAGTAGGGGTGGTATACAAAAGATAGCCCTATTTGCTAAAAGACCACGTCCATATTATGGCAAGAACAGTTCAAATAAGCAAAGAGAAACGACAGTCCATCATTACTTTAAGACATGAAGGTTACTCATTCCGGGAAAATTTCAAGAACTTTGAAAGTTTCTTCAAGTGCATTCGCAAAAACCATCAAGCGCTACAATGAAACCACAGGAAAGGAAGACCCAGAGTTACCTCTGCTGCAAAGGATAAATTCATTGGAGTTAACTGCACCTCAGATTGCAGCCCAAATAAATGCTTCACAGAGTTCAAGTAACAGACACATCTCAACATCAACTGTTCAGAGGAGACTGTGTGAATCAGACCTTCATGGTGGAATTGCTGCAAAGAGACCACTACTAAAGGACACCAATAATAAGAAGAGACTTGCTTGGGCCAAAGAAACACGAGCAATGGACATTAGACTGGTGGAAATCTGTCCAAAAAATGAGTTCAAATTTTAGATTTTTGGTTCCAACCACTGTGTGTTAGTGAAATGGAGAGTAGGTGAACGGATGATCTCCGCATGTGTGGTTCCCACTGTGAAGCATGGAGGAGGAGGTGTTATGGTGTGGGGGAGGTTTGCCGGTGACATTGTCAGGGATTTATTTAGAATTCAAGGCACACTTAACCAGCATGGCTACCACAGCATTCTGCAGCGATACGCCATCCCATCTGGTTTGCGCTTAGTGGGACTATCATTTGTTTTTCAACAGGACAATTTTTTAAATTTTACCTTTATTTAACTAGGCGAGCCAGTTAAGAACAAAATCTAATTTTCAATGAGGGTCTAGGAACAGTGGGTTAAATGCCTTGTTCAGGGGCAGAATGACAGATTTTTACCTTGTCAGCTCAGGGATTCGATGTTGCAACCTTTAGGTTACTAGTCCAATGCTCTAACCACTAGGCTACCCTGCCGCCCCTAAATGACAATGACTCAACACACCTCCAGGCTGAGTAAGGGCTATTTGACCAAGAAGGAGAGTGATGGAATGCTGCATCAGATTACCTGGCCTCCTCAATCACCCGACCTCAACCCAAATGAGATGGTTTAGGATGAGTTGGACCGCAGTGTGAAGGAAAAGCAGCCAACAAGTGCTCAGCATATGTGGGAACTCCTTCAAGACTGTTGGAAAACCATTCTTCATGAAGCTGGTTGAGAGAATGCCAAGAGTGGCATAGCTGTCATCAAGGCAGAGGGTGGCTACTTTGAAAAATCTCAAATATATTTTGATTTGTTTAACACTTTTTTGGTTACTACACGATTCGATATGTGTTATTTCATAGTTTTGATGTCTTCACTATTATTCAACAATGTAGAAAATAGTAAAAATAAAGAAAAACCCTTGAATGACTAGATGTGTCCAAACTTTTGATTGGTACTGTATACATAGTGGTTGTCACTAGCAGAGAAGGGTATAAATTACCACTTATAATGACAAAATACACATAAGACTAATGTATCAAAATAAATTATCCTATTTAATTAAATTGCATGTATTTATACAAAAATAAATGAGCAATTAGCCGGGCGAACAGCAACAACATTCTCAGTAACGGTTATAGAAACTGAAATCAAATCTTTTTTTTTTTTAAGTAAGTAAGAAAATATTTTTAAATATATTTACTAAAAAGAAGAAAAAAAAATGAAAAAAGTAACACAATAAAATAGCAACAACGAGGCTATATACAGGAAGTCCCGGTACCTAAGTGAATGTGCGGTTACAGGTTAGTCGAGGTAATTGAGGAAATATCGATATATACACTACCATTCAAAAGTTTGGGGTCGCTTAGAAATGTCCTTGTTTTCGAAAGGAAATCTACATTTTTGTCCATTAAAATAACATCAAATTGATCAGAAATACAGTGTAGACATTGTTAATGTTGTAAATGACTATTGTAGCTGGAAACAACAGATTTTTTTATGGAATATCTACATAGGTGTACAGAGGCCCATTATCAACAACCATCACTCTTGTGTTCCAATGGATGTTATGTTAGCTAATCCAAGTTTATCATTTTAAAAGGCTAATTGATTAGAAAACACTTTTGTAATTATGTTAGCACAGCTGAAAACTGTTGTTCTGATTAAAGAAGCAATAAAACTGGCCTTCTTTAGACTAGTTGAGTATCTGGAGCATCAGCATTTGTGGGTTCGATTACAGGCTCAAAATGACCAGAAACAAATAACTTTCTTCTGAAACTCATCAGTCTATTCTTGTTCTGAGAAATTAAGGGTAATCCATGAACGAGAAATTGCCAAGAAACTGAAGATCTCGTACAACGCTGTGTACTACTCCCTTCACAGAACAGCACAAACTGGCTCTAACCAGAATAGAAAGAGGAGTGGAAGGCCCCGATGTACAACTGAGCAAGAGGACAAGTACATTAGAGTGTCTAGTTTGAGAAACAGACGCCTCATAAATCCTCAACTGGCAGCTTCATTAAATAGTACCCTGCAAAACACCAGTCTTAACGTCAACAGTGAAGAGGCGACTCCGGGATGCTGGCCTTCTAGGCAGAGTTCCTCAGTCCAGTGTCTGTGTTCGTTTGCCCATCTTAATCTTTTCTTTTTATTGGCCAATCTGAGATATGGCTTTTTTCTTTGCAACTCTGCCTAGAAGGCCAGCATCTCGGAGTCGCCTCTTCTCTGTTGACGTTGAGACTGGTGACTAGAAGCAGCCTTGTTTTGGTTAATTGTGTTGATGAGGAACATAAGAAGAGTACACTGGATTTGGCTAAACTGTCCACGTCAGAAGTAACCTGTATTGATCTTCGGAGCAGGGCCAAAGGAGTTACAGCTGGAGTCTCGTTGGATATAGATAATGAGTACCATAGTCATAAAATCCCAGAAGCGGTCAGTGCACGTCACCTGACCCGTATGATAAATGGAAGGAAGGAGAAAAAAGCCTGTCGACATTATTGTTGTTTGAGGAGACTCTACCTGAATATATGAAGCTTGGATATGTGAGGTAAGCGGTGAGAGCATTTTGCGTCCAAGCCGTTACAGTGTGTGGAACTGTAAAAGATACGGTCACGTGTCAAAAAAATGATTTGCAGACGGTAAAAATATGAAATTTAAGAATCGAATCAATGGAAAATGTTTGCAACTGTGATATGGGTATCATACTCTGGACTTCCTTGAGTGCCCCGTTAGGGTGAAGGAGGTCAAGGTGTCACGGATCAGGGCTGTGCAGCAGATCTCCTATGCGGAGGCGGTGAAGAGAGTCGAAGGGGCAAGAAGAAACAGTGTTGAAGATATGGTGGAAGATGCATTGCAACCAGTTGATAGTGTTTGAAGTCAAACGAGTGATCTGGATACACTCGTTGTGAATAAGGTGGATTTCGTAACCTTTTATTACCACAGTTTTTTACCGTTTTTTTTTGTTGTTGTTTGTTTTGCGATTGCTTACACACTTGTTGCGGAATTTTGTCTCATTGTGTCAAATAAGACGCAACACTTGGAGATAAACATCTCGTTTCTGTGTCAAAATGAAACTCTCCAATCAAAACCTAACAATCCTTTTTCAAAATGGCATTTTTTGCAACAAAATAATAATAACACATGCACCATTTTGAATTACTCTTTCAAAGCAACAACACATTGATGTACTTTATACAAAACACTGCTGTCTTTTGGTACTTCGTATACCTTTGACATTTTCTCATACAGGCTCCCGTGAAAGATTGTTCCAGTATATAGTACATCTACTCACATTTCAATAAACAAAAAAGTAGAAAGGCTTCAGAAACAAATTATTACAGATAATTTTTTTGTTTGTTGCTATTGCTGTTTTTTTTTACAACAACAACAAAACACAAAGAAAAGTAGAATTACAGTAATCAATACATTATGTTACTGTAAACTCACGGGAAACAAAAAATAACTACAGTAAAATTACAGTGCAATAGTAAACAAAAAAATTGTATTGTAAGGGAAGGGGTGGATGGTTTATGGATCCCGCCTTCTGATAGAGTCTGGCCACATTACCTCATCACAAGCAATGTCATCCCTGGCTTGGCAACGGGGAAAATATCATCTTACGTGCCGTATCCAACCCTGGACTGACCCCCACCTCAATGTCTCCGCATGCCTCTTCCATTGCTTGCAGAAAGAGGCAGTAGGGCATGTGGTTGGCGGTCATACACTTTCCAAGACAAAAATAATTCCTCAATCGGATTGAGAAATGGGGAGTATAAGAGGGGCAAGTATACAACTGTGAAGTTATTGTGGTTGGTGAACCAGTCCCTGACCAGAGCAGCCCAGAGGGAACTAACATTATCCCAGTTGATGACAAACCTGGGCTGCTCTGGTCCGTCCTGTACTAGTGCATTATGTAGTGCATCCAGATATATGATTATGTGTGCAGTATCGTAGGGACCTAGGGTGCCATGGTGATGGAGAACTCCTTGCAGACTAATGGCGTCACACAAGGTGATATTTCCCCCCCCCGCGGCGCTGCCCAGGGACATTCACAACGGCTCTTTCTCCTATAGCACGTCGGCCCCCAACGCCTGGTTTTAAGCCAGATTGAATCCAGCTTCATGAATGAAAATGAACTCATGACGCTGTGCAGCTGCATCAAGGTCCAGGACTCTCTGTAACAGAAAATGTAAACACTGTACCGTGAATATGGTGTAACGCAAAACACAGGACTACAATTACATTTTCACACAAGGATAGGGGGTGGGGGGGTGGGTGGTTTGGGTCAGACACATTCAGTCAAAACTACAAGCTACAAAACTTCGACTCTAACGCTGTTCCTCTCAAATGGAACCCTGTACAGCTGCTTCATCGTAAGTTGGTGTTGATGCAAGATGGCGGCAGAGTGTCGACATACTGACACGGTTAACATTATGGAACGTTGTGTGATCTGAGATGATTGGCTCTCGTAGTTGATGTAGGCGGATGGTTTTGTTAGCCAACACCAGATTGACAACGGGCCAGTTCCTGTACATGGGTGAACAGACGTTGCCTTCCACCCTCAGGAGGTCGTCTGGAAGTTCTGTACAAAATGCAAGAACATGATGTCATTGGTGAGGTTATTTTGTACATCCTGTACTGTCATACTGTACACAGGAACATCAAAACTGTATTACATGTACTTCACAGCACTATACCTATTTTTTTTTGTTCACTGTGGAAAATAGACCTAATATTGTAGGACTCCATTGTATTGTACTGTTTTTTTATTTCACCTTTATTTAACCAGGTAGGCCAGTTGAGAACAAGTTGTCATTTACAACTGCGACCTGGCCAAGATAAAGCAAAGCAGTGCGACACAAACAACAACACAGAGTTACACATGGAGTAAACAAACATACAGTCAATAACACAATAGAAAAAAACTCTATATACAGTGTGTGCAAATGTAGTAAGATTAGGGAGGTAAGGCAATAAATAGGCCATAGTTGCGAAATAATTACAATTTATCAATTAAACACCGGAGTGATAGATGTGCAGGAGATGAATGTACAAGTAGAGATACTGGGGTGCAAAGGAGCAATTTTTAAAAATAAATAACAGTATGGGGATGGGATAGTTGGGTGGGCTATTTAGATGGGCTGTGTACAGGTGCAGTGATCTGTGAGCTGCTCTGACAGCTGATGCTTAAAGCTAGTGAGGAAGGTAAGAGTCTCCAGCTTCAGTGATTTTTGCAATTCGTTCCAGTCATTGGCAGCAGCGAACTGGAAGGAAAGGCGGCCAAAGGGGGAATAGGCTTTGGGGGTGACCAGTGAAATATACCTGCTGGAGCGCGTGCTATGGGTGGGTGCTGCTATGGTGACCAGTGAGCTAAGATAAGGCGGGTCTTTACCTAGCAAAGACTTATAGATGACCTGGAGCCAGTGGGGTTTGGTGATGAATATGTAGTGAGGGCCAACCAACAAGACCATACAGGTTGCAGTGGTGGGTAGTATATGGGGCTTTGGTGACAAAACGGGTTGGCACTGTGATAGACTGCATCCAATTTGCTGAGTAGAGTGTTGGAGGCTATTTTGTAAATGACATCGCTGAAATCAAGGATCGGTAGGAGAGTCAGTTTTACGAGGGTATGTTTGGCAGCATGAGTGACAGATGCTTTGTTGCAAAATAAGAAGGTTATTCTAGATTTAATTTTGGATTGGAGATGCTTAATGTGAGTCTGGAAGGAGAGTTTACAGTCTTGATAGACACCTAGGTATTTGTAGTTGTCCACAAATTCTAAGTCAGAACCGTCCAGAGTAGTGATGCTGGACGGGCGGGCAGGTGCTGGTAGCGATCGGTTGAAGAGCATGCGTTTAGTTTTACTTGCATTTAAGAGCAGTTGGAGGCCACGGAAGGAGAGTTGTATGGCGTTGAAGCTCGTCTGGAGGTTAGTTAACACAGTGTCCAAAGAAGGGCCAGAAGCATACAGAATGGTGTCGTCTGCGTAGAGGTGGATCAGAGAATCACCAGCAGCAAGAGCGACATCACTGATGTATACAGAGAAAAGAGTCGGCCCGAGAATTGAACCCTGTGGCACCCCCATAGAGACTGCCAGAGGTCCGGACAACAGGCCCTCCGATTTGACACACTGAACTCTGTCTGAGAAGTAGTTGGTGAACCAGGTGAGGCAGTCATTTGAGAAACCAAGGCTGTTGAGTCTGCCGATAAGAATGTGGTGATTGACAGAGTCAAAAGCTTTGGCCAGGTCGATGAATACAGCTGCACAGTATTGTCTTTTATCGATGGCGGTTATGATATCGTTCAGGACTTTGAGCGTGGCTGAGGTGCACCCATGACCAGCTCGGAAACCAGATTGCATAGCGGAGAAGGTACGGTGGGATTCGAAATGGTCGGTGATCTGTTTGTTAACTTGGCTTTCGAAGACCTTAAAAAGGCAGGGCGGATGGATATAGGTCTGTAGCAGTTTGGGTCTAGAGTGTCTCCCCCTTTGAAGAGGGGGATGACCGCGGCAGCTTTCCAATCTTTGAGGATCTCAGACGATACAAAAGAGAGGTTGAACAGGCTAGTAATAGGGGTTGCAACAATTGCGGCGGATAATTTTAGAAAGAGAGGGTCCAGATTGTCAAGCCCAGCTGATTTGTAGGGGTCCAGATTTTGCAGCTCTTTCAGAACATCAGCTGTCTGGATTTGGATGAAGGAGAAATGGGGAGGCTTGGGCAAGTTGCTGTGGGGGGTGCAATGCTGTTGACCAGGGTAGGGGAGGCCAGGTAGAAAGCATGGCCAGCCATAGAAAAATGCTTATTGAAATTCTCAATAATCATAGATTTATCGGTGGTGACAGTTTCCTAGCCTCAGAGCAGTGGGCAGCTGGGAGTAGGTGCTCTTATTCTCCATGGACTTTACAGTGTCCCAGAACATTTTGGAGTATGTGCTGCAGGATGCAAATTTCTATTTGAAAAAGCTGGCCTTAGCTTTCATAACTGCCTGTGTATATTGGTTTCTAACTTCCCTGAAAAGTTGCATATCGCGGGGGCTATTTGATGCTAATGCCGTACGCCACAGGATGTTTTCATGCTGGTCAAGGGCAGTCAGGTCTGGAGTGAACCACGGGCTATATCTGTTCCTGGTTCTACATTTTTTGAATGGGGCATGCTTATTTAAGATGGTGAGGAAAGCACTTTTAAAGAATAACCAGGCATCCTCTACTGACGGAATGAGGTCAGTATCCTTCCAGGATACCCGGGCCAGGTCGATTAGAAAGGCCTGCTTGCTGAAGTGTTTTAGGGAGCGTTTGACAGTGATGAGGGGTGGTCGTTTGACCACAGACCCATTACGGACGCAAGCAATGAGGCAGTGATCGCTGAGGTCTTGATTGAAGACAGCAGAGGTGTGTTTGGAGGGCAGGTTGGTTAGGATGATATCTAGGAGGGTGCCTGTGTTTACGGATTTAGGGTTGTACCTGGTGGGTTCCTTGCAAATTTGTGTGAGATTGAAGACATCTAGCTTAGATTGTAGGACTGCCGGGGTGTTAAGCATTTCCCAGTTTAGGTCACCTAACAGTACGAGCTCTAAAGATAGATGGGGGGAAATCAATTAACATATGGTGTCCAGGGCACAGCTGGGGGCTGAGGGGGATCTGTAATAAGCAGCAACAGTGAGAGACTTATTTCTGGAAAGGTGTATTTTTAAAAGTAGAAGCTGGAACTGTTTGGGCATAGACCTGGATAGCATGACAGAACTCTGCAGGCTATCTCTGCAGTAGATTGCAACTCCGCCCCCTTTGGCAGTTCTATCTTGTCGGAAAATGTTATAGTTAGGGATGGAAATTTCAGGGGTTTTGGTGGCCTTCCTAAGCCAGGATTCAGACACGGCTAGGACATCCGGGTTGGCAGAGTGTGCTAAAGCAGTGAATAAAACAAACTTAGGAAGGAGGCTTCTAATGTTAACATGCATGAAACCAAGGCTTTTACGGTTACAGAAGTCAACAAATGAGAGCGCTTTGGGAATGGGAGTGGAGCTAGGCACTGCAGGGCCTGGATTAACCTCTACATCACCAGAGGAACAGAGGTGGAGTAGGATAAGGGTACGGCTAAAGGCTATAAGAACTGGTCGTCTAGCGCGTTCGGAACAGAGAGTAAAAGGAGCAGGTTTCTGGCCGCGGTAGAATAGATTTAATGCATAATGTACAGACAAAGGTATGGTAGGATGCGAGTACAGTGGAGGTAAACCTAGGCATTGAGTGACGATGAGAGAGGTATTGTCTCTAGATACATCAATTAAATTATGTGAGGTCACCACATGTGTGGGAGGTGGGACAAGAGGGTTAGCTAAGGCATATTGAGCAGGGCTGGAGGCTCTACAGTGGAATAAGACAATAATCACTAACCAAAACAGCAATGGACAAGGCATATTGACATTAGGGAGAGGCATGCGTAGCCAAGTGATCATAGGGTCCAGTGAGTAGCTGGGCGGGCTGGAGACACGGCGATTCAGACAGCTAGCGGGCCGGGGCTAGCAGGTTAGCAG
The DNA here is from genome assembly GCF_905237065.1 of Salmo salar. NCBI lineage: Eukaryota > Metazoa > Chordata > Actinopteri > Salmoniformes > Salmonidae > Salmo > Salmo salar. The sequence goes on from NC_059445.1 coordinate 86,899,378, forward strand.
AAGGGCCATAGAGGGACGTCGCAAAGAAAGAAGTCTGTTGTCGCCCTTTCTTGCGGTTTCATCGGCAGACCAGTCGTGATGGACCAGCAGGGGTCCGTGTAGTAAAAGGGTCCAGGCCAATTAGAATAGGTATAGTAGCACAAAGAATTGGATGATGGACTTCTTCACCTAACAGTCTGATATGCTCTAGACAGCTAGCGGGCTGCGGCTAGCAGATGGGCATTCAGATGACGTCGCGACGGAGGATCCTGTTGAAAAATCCCCTCGGGCGGATTACGTCGGCAGTCCAGTCGTGATGGATCGGCAAGGCTCCGTATTGGCAATAAAAGGGGTCCAGGCCAATTGGCAAAATAGGTATTGTAGCCCAAGGAGTGACTGATGGACCTCTTCGGCTAGCCGGGAGATGGGCCTAGCATTGGCTAGCTCCAGGCTAATTGGTGCTTGCTTCGGGACAGAGACGTTAGCCAGGAGAAGCCAATCGGATAGCAGCTAGCTAGCTGCGATGATCCAGGTGAATAGGTTCAGAGCTTGTGGTAGGAATCCGGGGATATGGAGAAAAATAAGTCCGATAAGCTCTAGGTTGAATCGCGTTGTGCAGACTGGCAGTAGTTGTCCGGGCTAAAGAGATGCAGAATGATATGCAACAATTACATAGGAACAGTCTAGTGTAGAAAGTTGAAGACATACCTGTTCTCCAGTCTAAATGTCTGTATTATGGATGCTACCGTGTAGCAACTCAGGTTGGGCTGGACTCTCTGCCCAGCCTCCCTCATCGTGTTGTACTGTATGTGTGTTTTATAGTTTTGTTTAATGTTGTGTTAGTGTATGGAAGTTGTTTTGTCTGAAACGTTGTTCTCCCTGCTGCTATTGGACCAGGTCTCTTGACACAAAAGAAGGCCATGAGCACTCCACCCCCAGAGAAGGAGGAGCTACCAGCATTAGAAGAAGAGCCTAGGACGACACCATCCAACGTACAAAACCTAGAAGAAGGAGCTGGGGACGATGAGTGGACCAGGGCTGCAATGACGGAGGAGCTACAGCTCTCGCCCACCTACCTAGGCATATAAAATGTAAGCTAAGTACTGTGAGACGGAGGGTATATAAGACAAAGCTTTACCCAGTAGGGGTGCGAAATATCGTGAAGAACTACCATAGGAATTACTCGTTTTTACCCAGATACTGGACCATTCGACTGAACTACTCAGAAGCATCTATACTTCTTATGCTCTCGTGCTTGGGTTACAGCTCCTAAACAGACTGATTATAACCTAACAGGCTTATAGAGAAAATAATAAGGTACTCTGATATTGTTCCACTGAACGGAATATCTGCGGAGAATTATGGAACTACTATGATTATTATTATTTGACCATGCTGGTCATTTATGAACATTTTAACATTTTGACCATGTTCTGTTATAATATCCACCCTGCACAGCCAGAAGAGGACTGGCCACCCCTCATAGCCTGGTTCCTCTCTAGGTTTCTTCCTAGGTTTTTGGCCTTTCTAGGGAGTTTTTCCTAGGGAGTTTTTCCTAGCCACCGTGCTTCTTTCACATGCTTTGCTTGCTGTTTGGGGTTTTAGGCTGGGTTTCTGTACAGGACTTTGAGAATATCAGCTGATGTACGAAGGGCTATATAAAAATAAATTTGATTTGATTTGATTTGAACTTAAATTCAGTAGTTAGACTTAGGATAAGTGACTACTTTTAAGTATCTATCAAAGACCCATCCCTCTCTCACATCTACCTGGCAACCTATAAGGTAATTATATTTGCTTACAAAGGACATAGAGGATTGCATTGTTATTAACGGATTGTTGCTGTGCTTAAAGCTTGTGTGATACAAAGTAAATGATATCAGGTGTAAACCTGCTAAAGCTTATAATAAATTGAGTTAACTGGGAGACGTTAAAACACGAGAGAACGCCTTTGACACTCGTGTAATAATTATCCCCAGTTACTCTACCAAATATAACTATCGTTTCAAGCGTGTGTTTGACTCACAACACAGGAAATAGATAGACACAGGCATTACCACACTACCTAGCTACAAAGGAAGCTACAGGACGCTGACTGGAGTATTCCACAGGGGTATATCTTTAGGGGAAGTAAGGGTACATAGAACAAAGAGACATTAAAAACGACATAACAATAGCAGAGTGAGTTTATAGTGTATAAAGTAGACCAATTTCAAAGACTCAAACCCAGAGAGGAACAACTCAGTAGGCAGGTTCGGAGCGTGATCGGTGGATCCTAGACTAGTCAGTGAGAACATACAGGCTAAGTAAACCTATACGCTCGTCGGTGATAAACCACAGGCGTTTGCTGCAAAAACCCAAACCGTGACACTCTCTTGGAAAAGAGATGTATTCTCAATGAGAAAAACCTGTATTTTATTTTTTTTATCAGCAAGGCAGGGGCAAAAAGCCTGATATGGACAGTGATGGTGTAGAGATGGCAGGTTAAAAGCCTGATATGGACAGTGATGGTGCAGAGATGGCAGGTTAAAAGCCTGATATGGACAGTGATGGTGTAGAGATGGCAGGTTAACAGCCTGATATGGACAGTGATGGTGTAGAGATGGCAGGTTAAAAGCCTGATATGGACAGTGATGGTGTAGAGATGGCAGGTTAAAAGCCTGATATGGACAGTGATGGTGTAGAGATGGCAGGTTAAAAGCCTGATATGGACAGTGATGGTGTAGAGATGGCAGGAGAAGGTTAAAAGCCTGATATGGACAGTGATGGTGTAGAGATGGCAGGTTAAAAGCCTGATATGGACAGTGATGGTGTAGAGATGGCAGGTTAAAAGCCTGATATGGACAGTGATCGTGTAGAGATGGCAGGTTAAAAGCCTGATATGGACAGTGATGGTGTAGAGATGGCAGGTTAACAGCCTGATATGGACAGTGATGGTGTAGAGATGGCAGGTTAAAAGCCTGATATGGACAGTGATGGTGTAGAGATGGCAGGTTAAAAGCCTGATATGGACAGTGATGGTGTAGAGATGGCAGGAGAAGGTTAAAAGCCTGATATGGACAGTGATGGTGTAGAGATGGCAGGTTAAAAGCCTGATATGGACAGTGATGGTGTAGAGATGGCAGGTTAAAAGCCTGATATGGACAGTGATGGTGCAGAGATGGCAGGTTAAAAGCCTGATATGGACAGTGATGGTGTAGAGATGGCAGGTTAACAGCCTGATATGGACAGTGATGGTGTAGAGATGGCAGGTTAAAAGCCTGATATGGACAGTGATGGTGTAGAGATGGCAGGTTAAAAGCCTGATATGGACAGTGATGGTGTAGAGATGGCAGGAGAAGGTTAAAAGCCTGATATGGACAGTGATGGTGTAGAGATGGCAGGTTAAAAGCCTGATATGGACAGTGATGGTGTAGAGATGGCAGGTTAAAAGCCTGATATGGACAGTGATCGTGTAGAGATGGCAGGTTAAAAGCCTGATATGGACAGTGATGGTGTAGAGATGGCAGGTTAACAGCCTGATATGGACAGTGATGGTGTAGAGATGGCAGGTTAAAAGCCTGATATGGACAGTGATGGTGTAGAGATGGCAGGTTAAAAGCCTGATATGGACAGTGATGGTGTAGAGATGGCAGGAGAAGGTTAAAAGCCTGATATGGACAGTGATGGTGTAGAGATGGCAGGTTAAAAGCCTGATATGGACAGTGATGGTGTAGAGATGGCAGGTTAAAAGCCTGATATGGACAGTGATGGTGTAGAGATGGCAGGTTAAAAGCCTGATATGGACAGTGATGGTGTAGAGATGGCAGGTTAAAAGCCTGATATGGACAGTGATGGTGTAGAGATGGCAGGTTAAAAGCCTGATATGGACAGTGATGGTGTAGAGATGGCAGGTTAAAAGCCTGATATGGACAGTGATGGTGCAGAGATGGCAGGTTAAAAGCCTGATATGGACAGTGATGGTGTAGAGATGGCAGGTTAACAGCCTGATATGGACAGTGATGGTGTAGAGATGGCAGGTTAAAAGCCTGATATGGACAGTGATGGTGTAGAGATGGCAGGTTAACAGCCTGATATGGACAGTGATGGTGTAGAGATGGCAGGTTAAAAGCCTGATATGGACAGTGATGGTGTAGAGATGGCAGGTTAAAAGCCTGATATGGACAGTGATGGTGTAGAGATGGCAGGTTAACAGCCTGATATGGACAGTGATGGTGTAGAGATGGCAGGTTAAAAGCCTGATATGGACAGTGATGGTATAGAGATGGCAGGTTAAAAGCCTGATATGGACAGTGATGGTATAGAGATGGCAGGTTAAAAGCCTGATATGGACAGTGATGGTGTAGAGATGGCAGGTTAAAAGCCTGATATGGACAGTGATGGTGTAGAGATGGTAGGTTAAAAGCCTGATATGGACAGTGATGGTGTAGAGATGGCAGGTTAAAAGCCTGATATGGACAGTGATGGTGTAGAGATGGCAGGTTAAAAGCCTGATATGGACAGTGATGGTGTAGAGATGGCAGGTTAAAAGCCTGATATGGACAGTGATGGTGCAGAGATGGTAGGTTAAAAGCCTGATATGGACAGTGATGGTGCAGAGATGGCAGGTTAAAAGCCTGATATGGACAGTGATGGTGTAGAGATGGCAGGTTAAAAGCCTGATATGGACAGTGATGGTGTAGAGATGGCAGGTTAAAAGCCTGATATGGACAGTGATGGTGTAGAGATGGCAGGTTAAAAGCCTGATATGGACAGTGATGGTGTAGAGATGGCAGGTTAAAAGCCTGATATGGACAGTGATGGTGTAGAGATGGCAGGTTAAAAGCCTGATATGGACAGTGATGGTGCAGAGATGGCAGGTTAAAAGCCTGATATGGACAGTGATGGTGTAGAGATGGCAGGTTAACAGCCTGATATGGACAGTGATGGTATAGAGATGGCAGGTTAACAGCCTGATATGGACAGTGATGGTGCAGGAGCAGGTTAAAAGCCTGATATGGACAGTGATGGTGTAGAGATGGCAGGTTAAAAGCCTGATATGGACAGTGATGGTGTAGAGATGGCAGGTTAAAAGCCTGATATGGACAGTGATGGTGTAGAGATGGCAGGTTAAAAGCCTGATATGGACAGTGATGGTGTAGAGATGGCAGGTTAAAAGCCTGATATGGACAGTGATGGTATAGAGATGGCAGGTTAAAAGCCTGATATGGACAGTGATGGTGCAGGAGCAGGTTAAAAGCCTGATATGGACAGTGATGGTGTAGAGATGGCAGGTTAAAAGCCTGATATGGACAGTGATGGTGTAGAGATGGCAGGTTAAAAGCCTGATATGGACAGTGATGGTGTAGAGATGGCAGGTTAAAAGCCTGATATGGACAGTGATGGTGTAGAGATGGCAGGTTAAAAGCCTGATATGGACAGTGATGGTGTAGAGATGGCAGGTTAAAAGCCTGATATGGACAGTGATGGTGTAGAGATGGCAGGTTAAAAGCCTGATATGGACAGTGATGGTGCAGGAGCAGGTTAAAAGCCTGATATGGACAGTGATGGTGTAGAGATGGCAGGTTAACAGCCTGATATGGACAGTGATGGTGTAGAGATGGCAGGTTAAAAGCCTGATATGGACAGTGATGGTGTAGAGATGGCAGGAGCAGGTTAAAAGCCTGATATGGACAGTGATGGTGTAGAGATGGCAGGTTAAAAGCCTGATATGGACAGTGATGGTGTAGAGATGGTAGGCTAAAAGCCTGATATGGACAGTGATGGTGTAGAGATGGCAGGTTAAAAGCCTGATATGGACAGTGATGGTGTAGAGATGGCAGGTTAACAGCCTGATATGGACAGTGATGGTGTAGAGATGGCAGGTTAAAAGCCTGATATGGACAGTGATGGTATAGAGATGGCAGGTTAAAAGCCTGATATGGACAGTGATGGTATAGAGATGGCAGGTTAAAAGCCTGATATGGACAGTGATGGTGTAGAGATGGCAGGTTAAAAGCCTGATATGGACAGTGATGGTGTAGAGATGGCAGGTTAAAAGCCTGATATGGACAGTGATGGTGTAGAGATGGTAGGTTAAAAGCCTGATATGGACAGTGATGGTGTAGAGATGGCAGGTTAAAAGCCTGATATGGACAGTGATGGTGCAGAGATGGCAGGTTAAAAGCCTGATATGGACAGTGATGGTGTAGAGATGGCAGGTTAAAAGCCTGATATGGACAGTGATGGTGTAGAGATGGCAGGTTAAAAGCCTGATATGGACAGTGATGGTGTAGAGATGGCAGGTTAAAAGCCTGATATGGACAGTGATGGTGTAGAGATGGCAGGTTAAAAGCCTGATATGGACAGTGATGGTGTAGAGATGGCAGGTTAAAAGCCTGATATGGACAGTGATGGTGCAGAGATGGCAGGTTAAAAGCCTGATATGGACAGTGATGGTGTAGAGATGGCAGGTTAACAGCCTGATATGGACAGTGATGGTATAGAGATGGCAGGTTAACAGCCTGATATGGACAGTGATGGTGCAGGAGCAGGTTAAAAGCCTGATATGGACAGTGATGGTGTAGAGATGGCAGGTTAAAAGCCTGATATGGACAGTGATGGTGTAGAGATGGCAGGTTAAAAGCCTGATATGGACAGTGATGGTGTAGAGATGGCAGGTTAAAAGCCTGATATGGACAGTGATGGTATAGAGATGGCAGGTTAAAAGCCTGATATGGACAGTGATGGTGCAGGAGCAGGTTAAAAGCCTGATATGGACAGTGATGGTGTAGAGATGGCAGGTTAAAAGCCTGATATGGACAGTGATGGTGTAGAGATGGCAGGTTAAAAGCCTGATATGGACAGTGATGGTGTAGAGATGGCAGGTTAAAAGCCTGATATGGACAGTGATGGTGTAGAGATGGCAGGTTAAAAGCCTGATATGGACAGTGATGGTGTAGAGATGGCAGGTTAAAAGCCTGATATGGACAGTGATGGTGTAGAGATGGCAGGTTAAAAGCCTGATATGGACAGTGATGGTGCAGGAGCAGGTTAAAAGCCTGATATGGACAGTGATGGTGTAGAGATGGCAGGTTAACAGCCTGATATGGACAGTGATGGTGTAGAGATGGCAGGTTAAAAGCCTGATATGGACAGTGATGGTGTAGAGATGGCAGGAGCAGGTTAAAAGCCTGATATGGACAGTGATGGTGTAGAGATGGCAGGTTAAAAGCCTGATATGGACAGTGATGGTGTAGAGATGGTAGGCTAAAAGCCTGATATGGACAGTGATGGTGTAGAGATGGCAGGTTAAAAGCCTGATATGGACAGTGATGGTGTAGAGATGGCAGGTTAAAAGCCTGATATGGACAGTGATGGTGTAGAGATGGCAGGTTAACAGCCTGATATGGACAGTGATGGTGTAGAGATGGCAGGAGCAGGTTAAAAGCCTGATATGGACAGTGATGGTGCAGAAATGGCAGGAGCAGTGGAATAGAGATACTAAGGACAGGCATTTATTTCAGGTGCAGAGGAAAGTCGGGGAGGACGGCAGGACGGGAGGACGGGACAGAAGAGAGGAGGCTATTATTTACAAGATTAAGGGTGGGACACAGCCAGTTGAATAAGACCTTAAATGTGATAGGAAAGCATCCAACAGGAAAGTGTGATTGTTGCCAGGAAACAGGGACCGTGGAGCATGTATTGCTACAGTGTGGCAGTATCAGAGAGAAAGAGAGAGGCTGAGATCCAGTATGATGGAGAGGGGGGGGGTCGTTTCAAAATTATATTGAGTAGAACGCCATTTTTATGTAGTCTCAAATATGTTGTTATCTTTGTTAAGAGCAACGGGGGCTGGCAAGTAGGATTTAGTTTCTCCCTGTCTCCGGACCACACTCCAGGACAGTAGGTGGCGGTAATGCACCATCATGTTGGATGTCAACCACCGATAAAAAACCCCACAGAAGAAGAAGAGACTCCTCCTTGTCTTCCTTTATTTCTGTTGGGAGGGTGTTTGTCTGCTAGCAAGCATTTCGGGTATTTAGAAATACAATTCTATGATTTACTATTTTAGAGCAGGTAACAGTCAAGTATAACCTTATTATTCCAGTTTTTTTCCCCCCCAGTTAACTTAGCGTGGTCCATCACTTATTGCTAAGTCACTCAGATCTACTTAGGTTAGGGAAGTGGATGGAAACGTCAAGCTAACCAACCTGGTAGCTAACTAGCGTTTAATTCTTGCTAACCAGCTAACGTTAGCATACAATTTCCTAGCAAGAAAGAATATATATATATATATATTTTTTAAATCCGAATCATGAGTGAAGAGGAGAGTTCCACATCAGCGGGTAACAACAATAAAGACTCCAGTATTTTACTCACCAAAGACGGACAGACGTACTACGTTGACGACTGCGGTGTTGTCGACAGTAGAAATGTAGTCACGCCGCAAGACCCGGACAATAACAACATGTTTTCCTACGAAATGGATGATGCCGATGAGGAAGAAAGTGATATTTTAGACACGTCTGACCCGCGGGATAGCGCTGCTAGTCCAGAAGAACTCAACGATGAAGAAAGGTACGGAGATAACGATAATATTTCAAAGACTTGTACGTACGACGGTTGCACGGAAACTACGAGCCAGGTAGCCAAGCAACGGAAGCCGTGGATGTGTAAGAAACACCGGAACAAGATGTACAAAGACAAATACAAGAGGAAGAAGAGTGACCAGGCAATGTCCACTGGGAAACAAGATGTAAGAATGTATCTGACTGTGTGTGTGTGATTTTTGTTCTAGACCAGTACTAATACATATCCAACTAATCATCATGCATATATATATTTTTTTTGTTATTGTCTGTTTATATTAGTACAAGGCTGGAACAAAACCTTGCTGTGAATCTCTAAGACCTAGGACTAGAGAGATCTGGTCTAGTCTAAACAATGTGATGGCTATACGTTGAACTGTACTCTCTCTGTGTGTGTGTGTGTGTGTGTGTGTGTGTGTGTGTGTTGATCAGGAGAGCTTGGAGGAGAGGCCTGTATCTGTGAACAAGCAGCGTCTTGGTACCGTGGGGGACAGGCCGGCCAGACCCTCCCTCATCGAACAGGTGCTTAACCAGAAGAGACTGGTGAGTCATGGACACAGATGCACACACAGACAGACTGACAGGCAGTTAATACTGACTGACAGACAGACAGGCAGTTAATACAGACAGACAGGCAGTTAATACAGACACTGACAGACAGACAGGCAGTTAATACAGACAGACTGACAGACAGACAGACAGGCAGTTAATACAGACAGACAGACAGGCAGTTAATACAGACAGACTGACAGACAGACAGGCAGTTAATACTGACTGACAGACAGACAGACAGGCAGTTAATACTGACTGACAGACAGACAGACAGACAGGTAGTTAATACAGACACTGACAGACAGACAGGCAGTTAATACTGACTGACAGACAGACACAGGCAGTTAATACTGACTGACAGACAGTTAATAACAGACAGGCAGTTAATACAGACAGACTGACAGACAGACAGGCAGTTAATACAGACAGACTGACAGACAGACAGACAGACAGGCAGGTAATACTGACTGACTGACAGACAGACAGGCAGGTAATACTGACTGACTGACAGACACAGACAGACAGACTGACAGACAGACAGGCAGTTAATACTGACTGACAGACAGACAGTTAATACTGCTGTAGTTATGCCAGTTCACCCACATCTCTAGCTGTTGCAAAATAGGTCTAAATTATGAATTCAGACAATGCATTACACATCACACTAACACCTATTTTCTGTGTGTGTGTGTGTCCGTGTGTGTGTGTGTGTGTGCGTTCTGTCCCCAGTCTCTGCTGAGGAGTCCTGAGGTGATAATGTTTTTACAGCAGCAGCAGCGTCTCCTGGCCAACCAGAGCCTCAGCCAATCACAGCCTCACTTCCAGGGCTGCTAACGGCAACGGCGGGGAGGAGCCAGCTTCTCTGGAACTTATTTCCTGATTCCATCTATGATTCTGACAGGAGAAGGACCATAGAGATCCATATTAAATTCCTCATTCTGTGAGAAGGACTGACTCGTTACCATAACAATTAGGAAATGATGAGATAAAGATCAGCCATGTTGGTCAGGGAGTTGGTCGACTATGGTTTGCCAGTGTTGTGATAAAGATATTGTATAAAACAATGACTTTTTAAGAATTTATCTGCACTGTATGTTTGTTAGCCAGCACGTTTTAGAGGAATGATTCAATAAATGTTTTTAATTAACTACCAAAATGCCAACATTATATTCAAACAATGCAGTCAATCTACAGCCAGACACTGGCTGAAATCAGTTGATGATATGATTTAGACAAGTTGTAAATGCAATAAGTACTGAAATTCACTCACAGCTTTCCAATATATTTTTTGTGACATTTACAGTCTGTTTTAAATATATTTTAGAGGTTGTTTATACAAAACATTTGTATAAACTCATAACTATATGACAATAGTTTATGTTGATAATAATTCAATTACACAACTTCAGATATAACACGTATTTTATTTTCCTACATAAGTAAAATCAGGAAATTCATCACCTATGCCTCTACTGCTATTCATTCCAATTAGACTGCTTTTCTCCCTGACCAAAATGGCTGCCATTTCATTCTATTCTGGAGCTTTGAGAGATGACATAGCTCTTCTAGTAATTAAATAGGATCTCTAGGGTCTTTACTACCTAGGAACTGTACTCTTATCGTCAATGACCGAGCTTCCATGATCAATCAATAAATAATTTATACCATACATGAACCTGTTAGTGCCAACAACGTAAAACATGTTTCTATCAGCTAAAAAGGGAAGTCTTTGTTTTGTATTGTCATCTATGTACGTGTGTTGTTAGGTATTACAAGAGGACCGGTCTTGGCTTTTTGCTCAAGTATATTTTATTTTAAAACCAGACCCAACAGATACTAAACGTGAATGATATAATTTTATAAACTTCTGCTGATAACTTGGCAGCAAATACTAGTGTGGTTGCTAAATGGCTAATTTATCAAGTCTGAATTCACTGTCAGTTTGTCTGTTTTTACGTGTGACAATCATGCTTCTTGGCGTTGGTGGTTACGTGTGTGTGTAACCACCAACGCCGATACCGATTATTGGAGGGCCAAAAAAAGCCGATACCGATTATTGGAGGGCCAAAAAAAGCCGATACCGATTAATCGGCCAATTTTTTCCCAATTTATTTGTAATAATGACAATTACAACAATACTGAATGAACACTTATTTTAACTTAATATAATACATCAATAAAATCAATTTAGCCTCAAATAAATAATGAAACATGTTCAATTTGGTTAAAATAATGCAAAAACAAAGTGTTGGAGAAGAAAGTAAAAGTGCATTATGTGCCATGTAAAAAAGCTAACGTTTAAGTTCCTTGCTCAGAACATGAGAACATATGAAAGCTGGTGGTTCTTTTTAACATGAGTCTTCAATGTTCCCAGGTAAGAAGTTTTAGGTTGTAGTTATTATAGGAATTATGACAAGTCGACTATTTCTCTCTATACCATTTGTATTTCATATACCTTTGACTATTGGATGTTCTAATAGGCACTTTAGTATTGCCAGTGTAACAGTATAGCTTCCGTCCCTCTCCTCGCTCCTACCTGGGCTCGAACCAGGAACACATCGACAACAGCCACCCTCAAAGCAGCGTTACCCACGCAGAGCAAGGGGAACAACTACTCCAAGTCTCAGAGCGAGTGACGTTTGAAACGCTATTAGCGCGCACCCCGCTAACTAGCTAGCCATTTCACATCGGTTACACCAGCCTAATCTTGGGAGTTGACAGGCTTGAAGTCATAAACAGCGCAATGCTTGAAGCACTGCGAAGAGCTGCTGGCAAAACGCAGTAAAGTGCTGTTTGAATGAATGCTTACGAGCCTGCTGGTGCCTACCACCGCTCAGTCAGACTGCTCTATCAAATCATAGACTTAATTATAATATACTGCTCAAAAAAATAAAGGGAACACTTAAACAACACAATGTAACTCCAAGTCAATCACACTTCTGTGAAATCAAACTGTCCACTTAGGAAGCAACACTGATTGACAATACATTTCACATGCTGTTGTGCAAATGGAATAGACAACAGGTGGAAATTATAGGCAATTAGTAAGACACCCCCAATAAAGGAGTGGTTCTGCAGGTGGGGACCACAGACCACTTCTCAGTTCCTATGCTTCCTGGCTGATGTTTTGGTCACTTTTGAATGCTGGCGGTGCTTTCACTCTAGTGGTAGCATGAGACGGAGTCTACAACCCACACAAGTGGCTCAGGTAGTGCAGCTCATCCAGGATGGCACATCAATGCGAGCTGTGGCAGGAAGGTTTGCTGTGTCTGTCAGCGTAGTGTCCAGAGCATGGAGGCGCTACCAGGAGACAGGCCAGTACATCAGGAGATGTGGAGGAGGCCGTAGGAGGGCAACAACCCAGCAGCAGGACCGCTACCTCCGCCTTTGTGCAAGGAGGAGCAGGAGAAGCACTGCCAGAGCCCTGCAAAATGACCTCCAGCAGGCCACAAATGTGCATGTGTCTGCTCAAACGGTCAGAAACAGACTCCATGAGGGTGGTATGAGGGCCCGATGTCCACAGGTGGGGGTTGTGCTTACAGCCCAACACCGTGCAGGACGTTTGGCATTTGCCAGAGAACACCAAGATTGGCAAATTCGCCACTGGCGCCCGGTGCTCTTCACAGATGAAAGCAGGTTCACACTGAGCACGTAACAGACGTGACAGAGTCTGGAGACGCCGTGGAGAACGTTCTGCTGCCTGCAACATCCTCCAGCATGACCAGTTTGGCGGTGGGTCAGTCATGGTGTGGGGTGGCATTTCTTTGGGGGGCCTCACAGCCCTCCATGTTCTCGCCAGAGGTAGCCTGACTGCCATTAGGTACCGAGATGAGATCCCCAGACCCCTTGTGAGACCATATGCTGGTGCGGTTGGCCCTGGGTTCCTCCTAATGCAAGACAATGCTAGACCTCATGTGGCTGGAGTGTGTCAGCAGTTCCTGCAAGAGGAAGGCATTGATGCTATGGACTGGCCCGCCCGTTCCCCAGACCTGAATCCAATTGAGCACATCTGGGACATCATGTCTCGCTCCATCCACCAACGCCACGTTGCACCACAGACTGTCCAGGAGTTGGCGGATGCTTTAGTCCAGGTCTGGGAGGAGATCCCTCAGGAGACCATCCGCCACCTCATCAGGAGCATGCCCAGGCGTTGTAGGGAGGTCATACAGGCACGTGGACGCCACACACACTACTGAGCCTCATTTTGACTTGTTTTAAGGACATTACATCAAAGTTGGATCAGCCTGTAGTGTGGTTTTCCACTTTAATTTTGAGTGTGACTCCAAATCCAGACCTCCATGGGTTGATAAATTGGATTTCCATTGATTATTTTTGTGTGATTTTGTTGTCAGCACATTCAACTATGTAAAGACAAAAGTATTTAATAAGATTATTTCTTTCATTCAGATCTAGGATGTGTTATTTTAGTGTTCCCTTTATTTTTTTGAGCAGTATATAAATATACCTGGTGTCTGTAGGGGTTAATATAGTTATATACCTGGTGTCTGTAGGGGTTAATATAGTTATATACCTGGTGTCTGTAGGGGTTAATATAGTTATATACCTGGTGTCTGTACCTGTCTGTAGGGGTTAATATAGTTATATACCTGGTGTCTGTAGGGGTTAATATAGTTATATACCTGGTGTCTGTAGGGGTTAATATAGTTATATACCTGGTGTCTGTAGGGGTTAATATAGTTATATACCTGGTGTCTGTAGGGGTTAATATAGTTATATACCTGGTGTCTGTAGGGGTTAATATAGTTATATACCTGGTGTCTGTAGGGGTTAATATAGTTATATACCTGGTGTCTGTAGGGGTTAATATAGTTATATACCTGGTGTCTCTACCTGTCTGTAGGGGTTAATATAGCTATATACCTGGTGTCTGTAGGGGTTAATATAGTTATATACCTGGTGTCTGTAGGGGTTAATATAGTTATATACCTGGTGTCTGTAGGGGTTAATATAGTTATATACCTGGTGTCTGTAGGGGTTAATATAGTTATATACCTGGTGTCTGTACCTGTCTGTAGGGGTTAATATAGTTATATACCTGGTGTCTGTAGGGGTTAATATAGTTATATACCTGGTGTCTGTAGGGGTTAATATAGTTATATACCTGGTGTCTGTAGGGGTTAATATAGTTATATACCTGGTGTCTGTACCTGTCTGTAGGGGTTAATATAGTTATATACCTGGTGTCTGTAGGGGTTAATATAGTTATATACCTGGTGTCTGTAGGGGTTAATATAGTTATATACCTGGTGTCTGTAGGGGTTAATATAGTTATATACCTGGTGTCTGTAGGGGTTAATATAGTTATATACCTGGTGTCTGTGAGGGGTTAATATAGTTATATACCTGGTGTCTGTAGGGGTTAATATAGTTATATACCTGGTGTCTGTAGGGGTTAATATAGTTATATACCTGGTGTCTGTAGGGGTTAATATAGTTATATACCTGGTGTCTGTAGGGGTTAATATAGTTATATACCTGGTGTCTGTAGGGGTTAATATAGTTATATACCTGGTGTCTGTAGGGGTTAATATAGTTATATACCTGGTGTCTGTAGGGGTTAATATAGTTATATACCTGGTGTCTGTACCTGTCTGTAGGGGTTAATATAGTTATATACCTGGTGTCTGTAGGGGTTAATATAGTTATATACCTGGTGTCTGTAGGGGTTAATATAGTTATATACCTGGTGTCTGTAGGGGTTAATATAGTTATATACCTGGCGTACCTGTCTGTAGGGGTTAATATAGTTATATACCAGGTGTCTGTACGGGGTTAATATAGTTATATACCTGGTGTCTGTACCTGTCTGTAGGGGTTAATATAGTTATATACCTGGTGTCTGTAGGGGTTAATATAGTTATATACCTGGTGTCTGTAGGGGTTAATATAGTTATATACCTGGTGTCTGTAGGGGTTAATATAGTTATATACCTGGTGTCTGTAGGGGTTAATATAGTTATATACCTGGTGTCTGTACCTTTGTAGGGGTTAATATAGTTATATACCTGGTGTCTGTAGGGGTTAATATAGTTATATACCTGGTGTCTGTAGGGGTTAATATAGTTATATACCTGGTGTCTGTAGGGGTTAATATAGTTATATACCTGGTGTCTGTAGGGGTTAATATAGTTATATACCTGGTGTCTGTAGGGGTTAATATAGTTATATACCTGGTGTCTGTAGGGGTTAATATAGTTATATACCTGGTGTCTGTAGGGGTTAATATAGTTATATACCTGGTGTCTGTAGGGGTTAATATAGTTATATACCTGGTGTCTGTACCTGTCTGTAGGGGTTAATATAGTTATATACCTGGTGTCTGTAGGGGTTAATATAGTTATATACCTGGTGTCTGTAGGGGTTAATATAGTTATATACCTGGTGTCTGTAGGGGTTAATATAGTTATATACCTGGGTGTCTGTAGGGGTTAATATAGTTATATACCTGGTGTCTGTAGGGGTTAATATAGTTATATACCTGGTGTCTCTGTCTGTAGGGGTTAATATAGTTATATACCTGGTGTCTGTAGGGGTTAATATAGTTATATACCTGGTGTCTGTAGGGGTTAATATAGTTATATACCTGGTGTCTGTTCTGTAGGGGTTAATATAGTTATATACCTGGTGTCTGTAGGGGTTAATATAGTTATATACCTGGTGTCTGTAGGGGTTAATATAGTTATATACCTGGTGTCCTGTAGGGGTTAATATAGTTATATACCTGGTGTCTGTAGGGGTTAATATAGTTATATACCTGGTGTCTGTACCTGTCTGTAGGGGTTAATATAGTTATATACCTGGTGTCTGTACCTGTTTTGGGGTTAATATAGTTATATACCTGGTGTCTGTAGGGGTTAATATAGTTATATACCTGGTGTCTGTAGGGGTTAATATAGTTATATACCTGGTGTCTGTAGGGGTTAATATAGTTATATACCTGGTGTATCTACCTGTCTGTAGGGGTTAATATAGTTATATACCTGGGTGTTGTCTGTAGGGGTTAATATAGTTATATACCTGGTGTCTGTAGGGGTTAATATAGTTATATACCTGGTGTCTGTAGGGGTTAATATAGTTATATACCTGGTGTCTGTAGGGGTTAATATAGTTATATACCTGGTGTCTGTAGGGTTTAATATAGTTATATACCTGGTGTCTGTACCTGTCTGTAGGGGTTAATATAGTTATATACCTGGTGTCTGTAGGGGTTAATATAGTTATATACCTGGTGTCTGTAGGGGTTAATATAGTTATATACCTGGTGTCTACGGTGTCTGTAGGGGTTAATATAGTTATATACCTGGTGTCTGTAGGGGGTTAATATAGTTATATACCTGGTGTCTGTAGGGGTTAATATAGTTATATACCTGGTGTCTGTAGGGGTTAATATAGTTATATACCTGGTGTCTGTAGGGGTTAATATAGTTATATACCTGGTGTCTGTAGGGGTTAATATAGTTATATACCTGGTGACTGTCTGTAGGGGTTAATATAGTTATATACCTGGTGTCTGTAGGGGTTAATATAGTTATATACCTGGTGTCTGTAGGGGTTAATATAGTTATATACCTGGTGTCTGTAGGGGTTAATATAGTTATATACCTGGTGTCTGTACGGGGGTTAATATAGTTATATACCTGGTGTCTGTAGGGGTTAATATAGTTATATACCTGGTGTCTGTAGGGGTTAATATAGTTATATACCTGGATGTCTGTAGGGGTTAATATAGTTATATACCTGGTGTCTGTACCTGTCTGTAGGGGTTAATATAGTTATATACCTGGTGTCTGTAGGGGTTAATATAGTTATATACCTGGTGTCTGTAGGGGTTAATATAGTTATATACCTGGTGTCTGTAGGGGTTAATATAGTTATATACCTGGTGTCTGTAGGGGTTAATATAGTTATATACCTGGTGTCTGTAGGGGTTAATATAGTTATATACCTGGTGTCTGTACCTGTCTGTAGGGGTTAATATAGTTATATACCTGGTGTCTGTAGGGGTTAATATAGTTATATACCTGGTGTCTGTAGGGGTTAATATAGTTATATACCTGGTGTCTGTAGGGGTTAATATAGTTATATACCTGGTGTCTGTACCTGTCTGTAGGGGTTAATATAGTTATATACCTGGTGTCTGTAGGGGTTAATATAGTTATATACCTGGTGTCTGTAGGGGTTAATATAGTTATATACCTGGTGTCTGTAGGGGTTAATATAGTTATATACCTGGTGTCTCTACCTGTCTGTAGGGGTTAATATAGTTATATACCTGGTGTCTGTACCTGTCTGTAGGGGTTAATATAGTTATATACCTGGTGTCTGTAGGGGTTAATATAGTTATATACCTGGTGTCTGTAGGGGTTAATATAGTTATATACCTGGTGTCTGTAGGGGTTAATATAGTTATATACCTGGTGTCTGTAGGGGTTAATATAGTTATATACCTGGTGTCTCTACCTGTCTGTAGGGGTTAATATAGTTATATACCTGGTGTCTGTACCTGTCTGTAGGGGTTAATATAGTTATATACCTGGTGTCTGTAGGGGTTAATATAGTTATATACCTGGTGTCTGTAGGGGTTAATATAGTTATATACCTGGTGTCTGTACCTGTCTGTAGGGGTTAATATAGTTATATACCTGGTGTCTGTACCTGTCTGTAGGGGTTAATATAGTTATATACCTGGTGTCTGTACCTGTCTGTAGGGGTTAATATAGTTATATACCTGGTGTCTGTAGTTGTTAATATAGTTATATACCTGGTGTATCTACCTGTCTGTAGGGGTTAATATAGTTATATACCTGGTGTCTCTACCTGTCTGTAGGGGTTAATATAGTTATATACCTGGTGTCTGTACCTGTCTGTAGGGGTTAATATAGTTATATACCTGGTGTCTGTACCTGTCTGTAGGGGTTAATATAGTTATATACCTGGTGTCTGTAGGGGTTAATATAGTTATATACCTGGTGTATCTACCTGTCTGTAGGGGTTAATATAGTTATATACCTGGTGTCTGTACCTGTCTGTAGGGGTTAATATAGTTATATACCTGGTGTCTGTAGGGGTTAATATAGTTATATACCTGGTGTCTGTAGGGGTTAATATAGTTATATACCTGGTGTCTGTAGGGGTTAATATAGTTATATACCTGGTGTCTGTAGGGGTTAATATAGTTATATACCTGGTGTCTGTACCTGTCTGTAGGGGTTAATATAGTTATATACCTGGTGACTGTAGGGGTTAATATAGTTATATACCTGGTGTCTGTAGGGGTTAATATAGTTATATACCTGGTGTCTCTACCTGTCTGTAAGGGTTAATATAGTTATATACCTGGTGTCTGTAGGGGTTAATATAGTTATATACCTGGTGTCTGTAGGGGTTAATATAGTTATATACCTGGTGTCTGTAGGGGTAAATAAAGTTATATACCTGGTGTCTGTACCTGTCTGTAGGGGTTAATATAGTTATATACCTGGTGTCTGTAGGGGTTAATATAGTTATATACCTGGTGTCTGTAGGGGTTAATATAGTTATAAACCTGGTGTCTGTAGGGGTTAATATAGTTATATACCTGGTGTCTGTAGGGGTTAATATAGTTATATACCTGGTGTCTATAGGGGTTAATATAGTTATATACCTGGTGTCTGTACCTGTCTGTAGGGGTTAATATAGGTATATACCTGGTGTCTGTAGGGGTTAATATAGTTATATACCTGGTGTCTGTAGGGGTTAATATAGTTATATACCTGGTGTCTGTAGGGGTTAATATAGTTATATACCTGGTGTCTGTAGGGGTTAATATAGTTATATACCTGGTGTCTGTAGGGGTTAATATAGTTATATACCTGGTGTCTGTAGGGGTTAATATAGTTATATACCTGGTGTCTCTACCTGTCTGTAGGGGTTAATATAGTTATATACCTGGTGTCTGTACCTGTCTGTAGGGGTTAATATAGTTATATACCTGGTGTCTGTACCTGTCTGTAGGGGTTAATATAGTTATATACCTGGTGTCTGTAGGGGTTAATATAGTTATATACCTGGTGTCTCTACCTGTCTCTAGGGGTTAATATAGTTATATACCTGGTGTCTGTACCTGTCTGTAGGGGTTAATATAGTTATATACCTGGTGTCTGTAGGGGTTAATATAGTTATATACCTGGTGTCTGTACCTGTCTGTAGGGGTTAATATAGTTATATACCTGGTGTCTGTACCTGTCTGTAGGGGTTAATATAGTTATATACCTGGTGTCTGTAGGGGTTAATATAGTTATATACCTGGTGTCTGTAGGGGTTAATATAGTTATATACCTGGTGTCTGTAGGGGTTAATATAGTTATATACCTGGTGTCTGTACCTGTCTGTAGGAGTTAATATAGTTATATACCTGGTTTCTGTACCTGTCTGTAGCGGTTAATATAGTTATATACCTGGTGTCTGTAGGGGTTAATATAGTTATATACCTGGTGTCTGTAGGGGTTAATATAGTTATATACCTGGTGTCTGTAGGGGTTAATATAGTTATATACCTGGTGTCTCTACCTGTCTGTAGGGGTTAATATAGTTATATACCTGGTGTCTGTACCTGTCTGTAGGGGTTAATATAGTTATATACCTGGTGTCTGTAGGGGTTAATAAAGTTATATACCTGGTGTCTGTAGGGGTTAATATAGTTATATACCTGGTGACTGTAGGGGTTAATATAGTTATATACCTGGTGTCTCTACCTGTCTGTAGGGGTTAATATAGTTATATACCTGGTGTCTGTAGGGGTTAATATAGTTATATACCTGGTGTCTGTACCTGTCTGTAGGGGTTAATATAGTTATATACCTGGTGTCGGTAGGGGTTAATATAGTTATATACCTGGTGTCTGTAGGGGTTAATATAGTTATATACCTGGTGTCTGTAGGGGTTAATATAGTTATATACCTGGTGTCTGTAGGGGTTAATATAGTTATATACCTGGTGTCTCTACCTGTCTGTAGGGGTTAATATAGTTATATACCTGGTGTCTATAGGGGTTATTATAGTTATATACCTGGTGTCTGTAGGGGTTAATATAGTTATATACCTGGTGTCTGTAGGGGTTAATATAGTTATATACCTGGTGTCTCTACCTGTCTGTAGGGGTTAATATAGTTATATACCTGGTGTCTGTACCTGTCTGTAGGGGTTAATATAGTTATATACCTGGTGTCTGTAGGGGTTAATATAGTTATATACCTGGTGTCTGTAGGGGTTAATATAGTTATATACCTGGTGTCTATAGGGGTTAATATAGTTATATACCTGGTGTCTGTACCTGTCTGTAGGGGTTAATATAGGTATATACCTGGTGTCTGTAGGGGTTAATATAGTTATATACCTGGTGTCTGTAGGGGTTAATATAGTTATATACCTGGTGTCTGTAGGGGTTAATATAGTTATATACCTGGTGTCTGTAGGGGTTAATGTAGTTATATACCTGGTGTCTGTAGGGGTTAATATAGTTATATACCTGGTGTCTGTAGGGGTTAATATAGTTATATACCTGGTGTCTGTAGGGGTTAATATAGTTATATACCTGGTGTCTGTAGGGGTTAATATAGTTATATACCTGGTGTCTGTAGGGGTTAATATAGTTATATACCTGGTGTCTGTAGGGGTTAATATAGTTATATACCTGGTGACTGTAGGGGTTAATATAGTTATATACCTGGTGTCTCTACCTGTCTGTAGGGGTTAATATAGTTATATACCTGGTGTCTGTAGGGGTTAATATAGTTATATACCTGGTGTCTGTACCTGTCTGTAGGGGTTAATATAGTTATATACCTGGTGTCTGTAGGGGTTAATATAGTTATATACCTGGTGTCTCTACCTGTCTGTAGGGGTTAATATAGTTATATACCTGGTGTCTGTACCTGTCTGTAGGGGTTAATATAGTTATATACCTGGTGTCTGTACCTGTCTGTAGGGGTTAATATAGTTATATACCTGGTGTCTGTAGGGGTTAATATAGTTATATACCTGGTGTCTCTACCTGTCTCTAGGGGTTAATATAGTTATATACCTGGTGTCTGTACCTGTCTGTAGGGGTTAATATAGTTATATACCTGGTGTCTGTAGGGGTTAATATAGTTATATACCTGGTGTCTGTAGGGGTTAATATAGTTATATACCTGGTGTCTGTAGGGGTTAATATAGTTATATACCTGGTGTCTGTAGGGGTTAATATAGTTATATACCTGGTGTCTGTAGGGGGTAATATAGTTATATACCTGGTGTCTGTAGGGGTTAATATAGTTATATACCTGGTATCTGTAGGGTTAATATAGTTATATACCTGGTGTCTGTAGGGGTTAATATAGTTATATACCTGGTGTCTGTAGGGGTTAATATAGTTATATACCTGGTGTCTCTACCTGTCTGTAGGGGTTAATATAGTTATATACCTGGTGTCTGTACCTGTCTGTAGGGGTTAATATAGTTATATACCTGGTGTCTGTACCTGTCTGTAGGGGTTAATATAGTTATATACCTGGTGTCTGTAGGGGTTAATATAGTTATATACCTGGTGTCTCTACCTGTCTCTAGGGGTTAATATAGTTATATACCTGGTGTCTGTACCTGTCTGTAGGGGTTAATATAGTTATATACCTGGTGTCTGTAGGGGTTAATATAGTTATATACCTGGTGTCTGTAGGGGTTAATATAGTTATATACCTGGTGTCTGTAGGGGTTAATATAGTTATATACCTGGTGTCTGTAGGGGTTAATATAGTTATATACCTGGTGTCTGTACCTGTCTGTAGGAGTTAATATAGTTATATACCTGGTTTCTGTACCTGTCTGTAGCGGTTAATATAGTTATATACCTGGTGTCTGTAGGGGTTAATAAAGTTATATACCTGGTGTCTGTAGGGGTTAATATAGTTATATACCTGGTGACTGTAGGGGTTAATATAGTTATATACCTGGTGTCCGTAGGGGTTAATATAATTATACACCTGGTGTCTCTACCTGTCTGTAGGGGTTAATATAGTTATATACCTGGTGTCTGTAGGGGTTAATATAGTTATATACCTGGTGTCTGTAGGGGTTAATATAGTTATATACCTGGTGTCTATAGGGGTTATTATAGTTATATACCTGGTGTCTGTAGGGGTTAATATAGTTATATACCTGGTGTCTGTACGGGTTAATATAGTTATATACCTGGTGTCTCTACCTGTCTGTAGGGGTTAATATAGTTATATACCTGGTGTCTGTACCTGTCTGTAGGGGTTAATATAGTTATATACCTGGTGTCTGTAGGGGTTAATATAGTTATATACCTGGTGTCTGTAGGGGTTAATATAGTTATATACCTGGTGTCTGTAGGGGTTAATATAATTATATACCTGGTGTCTGTAGGGGTTAATATAGTTATATACCTGGTGACTGTAGGGGTTAATATAGTTATATACCTGGTGTCCGTAGGGGTTAATATAATTATACACCTGGTGTCTATAGGGGTTAATATAGATATATACCTGGTGTCTGTAGGGGTTAATATAGTTATATACCTGGTGTCTGTAGGGGTTAATATAGTTATATACCTGGTGTCTGTAGGGGTTAATATAGTTATATACCTGGTGTCTGTACCTGTCTGTAGGGGTTAATATAGTTATATACCTGGGGACTGTAGGGGTTAATATAGTTATATACCTGGTGTCTCTACCTGTCTGTAGGGCTTAATATAGTTATATACCTGGTGTCCGTACCTGTCTGTAGGGGTTAATATAGTTATATACCTGGTGTCTGTAGGGGTTAATATAGTTATATACCTGGTGTCTCTACCTGTCTGTAGGGGTTAATATAGTTATATACCTGGTGTTTGTAGGGGTTAATATAGTTATATACCTGGTGTCTGTAGGGGTTAATATAGTTATATACCTGGTGTCTGTAGGGGTTAATATAGTTATATACCTGGTGTCTGTAGGGGTTAATATAGTTATATACCTGGTGTCTGTAGGGGTTAATATAGTTATATACCTGGTGTCTGTAGGGGTTAATATAGTTATATACCTGGTGTCTGTAGAGGTTAATATAGTTATATACCTGGTGTCTGTAGGGGTTAATATAGTTATATACCTGGTGTCTTTACCTGTCTGTAGGGGTTAATATAGTTATATACCTGGTGTCTGTAGGGGTTAATATAGTTATATACCTGGTGTCTGTAGGGGTTAATATAGTTATATACCTGGTGTCTCTACCTGTCTGTAGGGCTTAATATAATTATATACCTGGTGTCTGTAGGGGTTAATATAGTTATATACCTGGTGTCTGTAGGGGTTAATATAGTTATATACCTGGTGTCTCTACCTGTCTGTAGGGGTTAATATAGTTATATACCTGGTGTCTGTAGGGGTTAATATAGTTATATACCTGGTGTCTGTAGGGGTTAATATAGTTATATACCTGGTGTATGTAGGGTTTAATATACTTATATACCTGGTGTCTGTAGGGGTTAATATAGTTATATACCTGGTGTCTGTAGGGGGTTAATATAGTTATATACCTGGTGTCTGTAGGGGTTAATATAGTTATATACCTGGTGTCTACTGTGTCTGTAGGGGTTAATATAGTTATATACCTGGTGTCTGTAGGGGTTAATATAGTTATATACCTGGTGTCTGTATGTCTGTAGGGGTTAATATAGTTATATACCTGGTGTCTGTAGGGGTTAATATAGTTATATACCTGGTGTCTGTAGGGGTTAATATAGTTATATACCTGGTGTCTGTAGGGGTTAATATAGTTATATACCTGGTGTCTTACCTGTAGGGGTTAATATAGTTATATACCTGGTGTCTGTAGGGGTTAATATAGTTATATACCTGGTGTCTCTGTCTGTAGGGGTTAATATAGTTATATACCTGGTGTCACCTGTCTGTAGGGGTTAATATAGTTATATACCTGGTGTCTGTACCTGTCTGTAGGGGTTAATATAGTTATATACCTGGTGTCTGTAGGGGTTAATATAGTTATATACCTGGTGTCTGTAGGGGTTAATATAGTTATATACCTGGTGTCTGTAGGGGTTAATATAGTTATATACCAGGTGTCTGTAGGGGTTAATATAGTTACATACCTGGTGTCTGTAGGGGTTAATATAGTTATATACCTGGTGTCTCTACCTGTCTGTAGGGGTTAATATAGTTATATACCTGGTGTCTGTAGGGGTTAATATAGTTATATACCTGGTGTCTGTAGGGGTTAATATAGTTATATAACTGGTGTCTGTAGGGGTTAATATAGTTATATACCTGGTGTCTCTACGTCTGTAGGGGTTAATATAGTTATATACCTGGTGTCTGTAGGGGTTAATATAGTTATATACCTGGTGTCTGTAGGGGTTAATATAGTTATATACCTGGTGTCTGTAGGGGTTAATATAGTTATATACCTGGTGTCTCTACCTGTCTGTAGGGGTTAATATAGTTATATACCTGGTGTCTGTAGGGGTTAATATAGTTATATACCTGGTGTCTGTAGGGGTTAATATAGTTATATACCTGGTGTCTGTAGGGGTTAATATAGTTATATACCTGGTGTCTCTACCTGTCTGTAGGGGTTAATATAGTTATATACCTGGTGTCTGTAGGGGTTAATATAGTTATATACCTGGTGTCTGTACCTGTCTGTAGGGGTTAATATAGTTATATACCTGGTGTCTGTAGGGGTTAATATAGTTATATACCTGGTGTCTGTAGGGGTTAATATAGTTATATACCTGGTATCTGTAGGGGTTAATATAGTTATATACCTGGTGTCTGTAGGGGTTAATATAGTTATATACCTGGTGTCTGTAGGGGTTAATATAGTTATATACCTGGTGTCTGTAGGGGTTAATATAGTTATATACCTGGTGTCTCTACCTGTCTGTAGGGGTTAATATAGTTATATACCTGGTGTCTGTAGGGGTTAATATAGTTATATACCTGGTGTCTGTAGGGGTTAATATAGTTATATACCTGGTGTCTGTAGGGGTTAATATAGTTATATACCTGGTGTCTGTACCTGTTGTAGGGGTTAATATAGTTATATAGCTGGTGTCTGTTGGGGTTAATATAGTTATATACCTGGTGTCGGTAGGGGTTAATATAGTTATATACCTGGTGTCTGTAGTGGTTAATATAGTTATATACCTGGTGTATGTAGGGGTTAATATAGTTATATACCTGGTGTCTGTAGGGGTTAATATAGTTATATACCTGGTGTTTGTACCTGTCTGTAGGGGTTAATATAGTTATATACCTGGTGTCTGTAGGGGTTAATATAGTTATATACCTGGTGTCTGTAGGGGTTAATATAGTTATATACCTGGTGTCTGTAGGGGTTAATATAGTTATATACCTGGTGTCTGTAGGGGTTAATATAGTTATATACCTGGTGTCTGTAGGGGTTAATATAGTTATATACCTGGTGTCTGTAGGGGTTAATATAGTTTTATACCTGGTGTCTGTAGGGGTTAATATAGTTATATACCTGGTGTCTGTAGGGGTTAATATAGTTATATACCTGGTGTCTGTACCTGTCTGTAGGGGTTAATATAGTTATATACCTGGTGTCTGTAGGGGTTAATATAGTTATATACCTGGTGTCTGTAGGGGTTAATATAGTTATATACCTGGTGTCTGTAGGGGTTAATATAGTTATATACCTGGTGTCTCTACCTGTCTGTAGGGGTTAATATAGTTATATACCTGGTGTCTGTAGGGGTTAATATAGTTATATACCTGGTGTCTCTACCTGTCTGTAGGGGTTAATATAGTTATATACCTGGTGTCTGTAGGGGTTAATATAGTTACATACCTGGTGTCTGTAGGGGTTAATATAGTTATATACCTGGTGTCTGTAGGGGTTAATATAGTTATATACCTGGTGTCTGTAGTGGTTAATATAGTTATATACCTGGTGTCTCTACCTGTCTGTAGGCGTTAATATAGTTATATACCTGGTGTCTGTAGGGGTTAATATAGTTATATACCTGGTGTCTGTAGGGGTTTATATAGTTATATACCTGGTGTCTCTACCTGTCTGTAGGGGTTAATATAGTTATATACCTGGTGTCTGTAGGGGTTAATATAGTTATATACCTGGTGTCTGTAGGGGTTAATATAGTTATATACCTGGTGTCTCTACCTGTCTGTAGGGGTTAATATAGTTATATACCTGGTGTCTGTAGGGGTTAATATAGTTATATACCTGGTGTCTGTAGGGGTTAATATAGTTATATACCTGGTGTATGTAGGGTTTAATATAGTTATATACCTGGTGTCTGTAGGGGTTAATATAGTTATATACCTGGTGTCTCTACCTGTTTTTAGGGGTTAATATAGTTACATACCTGGTGTCTGTAGGGGTTAATATAGTTATATACCTGGTGTCTGTAGGGGTTAATATAGTTATATACCTGGTGTCTGTAGGGGTTAATATAGTTATATACCTGGTGTCTGTAGGGTTTAATATAGTTATATACCTGGTGTCTGTAGGGGTTAATATAGTTATATACCTGGTGTCTGTAGGGGTTAATATAGTTATATACCTGGTGTCTGTAGAGGTTAATATAGTTATATACCTGGTGTCTGTAGGGGTTAATATAGTTATATACCTGGTGTCTGTAGGGGTTAATATAGTTATATACCTGGTGTCTGTACCTGTCTGTAGGGGTTAATATAGTTATATAACTGGTGTCTGTAGGGGTTAATATAGTTATATACCTGGTGTCGGTAGGGGTTAATATAGTTATATACCTGGTGTCTGTAGTGGTTAATATAGTTATATACCTGGTGTCTGTAGGGGTTAATATAGTTATATACCTGTTGTCTCTACCTGTCTGTAGGGGTTAATATAGTTATATACCTGGTGTCTGTAGAGGTTAATATAGTTATATACCTGGTGTCTGTAGGGGTTAATATAGTTATATACCTGGTGTCTGTAGGGGTTAATATAGTTATATACCTGTTGTCTCTACCTGTCTGTAGGGGTTAATATAGTTATATACCTGGTGTCTGTAGGGGTTAATATAGTTATATACCTGGTGTCTGTAGGGGTTAATATAGTTATATACCTGGTGTCTGTAGGGGGTTAATATAGTTATATACCTGGTGTCTGTAGGGGTTAATATAGTTATATACCTGGTGTCTGTAGGAGTTAATATAGTTATATACCTGGTGTATGTAGGGGTTAATATAGTTATATAACTGGTGTCTGTAGGGGTTAATATAGTTATATACCTGGTGTCTGTAGGGGTTAATATAGTTATATACCTGGTGTCTGTACCTGTCTGTAGGGGTTAATATAGTTATATACCTGGTGTCTGTAGGGGTTAATATATTTATATACCTGGTGTCTGTAGGGGTTAATATAGTTATATACCTGGTGTCTCTACCTGTCTGTAGGGGTTAATATAGTTATATACCTGGTGTCTGTAGGGGTTAATATAGTTTTATACCTGGTGTCTGTAGGGGTTAATATAGTTATATACCTGGTGTCTGTAGGGGTTAATATAGTTATATACCTGGTGTCTGTACCTGTCTGTAGGGGTTAATATAGTTATATACCTGGTGTCTGTAGGGGTTAATATAGTTATATACCTGGTGTCTGTAGGGGTTAATATAGTTATATACCTGGTGTCTGTAGGGGTTAATATAGTTATATACCTGGTGTCTGTAGGGGTTAATATAGTTATATACCTGGTGTCTCTACCTGTCTGTAGGGGTTAATATAGTTATATACCTGGTGTCTGTAGGGGTTAATATAGTTATATACCTGGTGTCTCTACCTGTCTGTAGGGGTTAATATAGTTATATACCTGGTGTCTGTAGGGGTTAATATAGTTACATACCTGGTGTCTGTAGGGGTTAATATAGTTATATACCTGGTGTCTGTAGGGGTTAATATAGTTATATACCTGGTGTCTGTAGTGGTTAATATAGTTATATACCTGGTGTCTCTACCTGTCTGTAGGGGTTAATATAGTTATATACCTGGTGTCTGTAGGGGTTAATATAGTTATATACCTGGTGTCTCTACCTGTCTGTAGGGGTTAAAATAGTTATATACCTGGTGTCTGTAGGGGTTAATATAGTTATATACCTGGTGTCTGTAGGGGTTAATATAGTTATATACCTGGTGTCTGTAGGGGTTAATATAGTTATATACCTGGTGTCTGTACCTGTCTGTAGGGGTTAATATAGTTATATACCTGGTGTCTGTAGGGGTTAATATAGTTATATACCTGGTGTCTGTAGGGGTTAATATAGTTATATACCTGGTATCTGTAGGGGTTAATATAGTTATATACCTGGTGTCTGTAGGAGTTAATATAGTTATATACCTGGTGTCTGTAGGGGTTAATATAGTTATATACCTGGTGTCTGTAGGGGTTAATATAGTTATATACCTGGTGTCTGTAGGGGTTAATATAGTTATATACCTGGTGTCTCTACCTGTCTGTAGGGGTTAATATAGTTATATACCTGGTGTCTGTAGGGGTTAATATAGTTATATACCTGGTGTCTGTAGGGGTTAATATAGTTATATACCTGGTGTCTGTAGGGGTTAATATAGTTATATACCTGGTGTCTGTACCTGTCTGTAGGGGGTTAATATAGTTATATAACTGGTGTCTGTAGGGGTTAATATAGTTATATACCTGGTGTATGTAGGGGTTAATATAGTTATATACCTGGTGTCTGTAGGGGTTAATATAGTTATATACCTGGTGTCTGTACCTGTCTGTAGGGGTTAATATAGTTATATACCTGGTGTCTGTAGGGGTTAATATAGTTATATACCTGGTGTCTGTAGGGGTTAATATAGTTATATACCTGGTGTCTGTAGGGGTTAATATAGTTATATACCTGGTGTCTGTAGGGGTTAATATAGTTTTATACCTGGTGTCTGTAGGGGTTAATATAGTTATATACCTGGTGTCTGTAGGGGTTAATATAGTTATATACCTGGTGTCTGTACCTGTCTGTAGGGGTTAATATAGTTATATACCTGGTGTCTGTAGGGGTTAATATAGTTATATACCTGGTGTCTGTAGGGGTTAATATAGTTATATACCTGGTGTCTCTACCTGTCTGTAGGGGTTAATATAGTTATATACCTGGTGTCTGTAGGGGTTAATATAGTTATATACCTGGTGTCTCTACCTGTCTGTAGGGGTTAATATAGTTATATACCTGGTGTCTGTAGGGGTTAATATAGTTACATACCTGGTGTCTGTAGGGGTTAATATAGTTATATACCTGGTGTCTGTAGGGGTTAATATAGTTATATACCTGGTGTCTGTAGTGGTTAATATAGTTATATACCTGGTGTCTGTAGGGGTTAATATAGTTATATACCTGGTGTCTCTACCTGTCTGTAGGGGTTAATATAGTTATATACCTGGTGTCTGTAGGGGTTAATATAGTTATATACCTGGTGTCTGTAGGGGTTAATATAGTTATATACCTGGTGTCTCTACCTGTCTGTAGGGGTTAATATAGTTATATACCTGGTGTCTGTAGGGGTTAATATAGTTATATACCTGGTGTCTGTAGGGGTTAATATAGTTATATACCTGGTGTCTGTAGGGGTTAATATAGTTATATACCTGGTGTCTGTAGGGGTTAATATAGTTATATACCTGGTGTCTGTAGGGGTTAATATAGTTATATACCTGGTGTCTGTAGGGGTTAATATAGTTATATACCTGGTGTCTGTACCTGTCTGTAGGGGTTAATATAGTTATATAACTGGTGTCTGTAGGGGTTAATATAGTTATATACCTGGTGTCGGTAGGGGTTAATATAGTTATATACCTGGTGTCTGTAGGGGTTAATATAGTTATATACCTGGTGTCTGTAGGGGTTAATATAGTTATATACCTGTTGTCTCTACCTGTCTGTAGGGGTTAATATAGTTATATACCTGGTGTCTGTAGGAGTTAATATAGTTATATACCTGGTGTCTGTAGGGGTTAATATAGTTATATAACTGGTGTCTGTAGGGGTTAATATAGTTATATACCTGGTGTCTGTACCTGTCTGTAGGGGTTAATATAGTTATATACCTGGTGTCTGTAGGGGTTAATATATTTATATACCTGGTGTCTGTAGGGGTTAATAAAGTTATATACCTGGTGTCTGTAGGGGTTAATATAGTTATATACCTGGTGTCTGTAGGGGTTAATATAGTTTTATACCTGGTGTCTGTAGGGGTTAATATAGTTATATACCTGGTGTCTGTAGGGGTGAATATAGTTATATACCTGGTGTCTGTACCTGTCTGTAGGGGTTAATATAGTTATATACCTGGTGTCTGTAGGGGTTAATATAGTTATATACCTGGTGTCTGTAGGGGTTAATATAGTTATATACCTGGTGTCTGTAGGGGTTAATATAGTTATATACCTGGTGTCTCTACCTGTCTGTAGGGGTTAATATAGTTATATACCTGGTGTCTGTAGGGGTTAATATAGTTATATACCTGGTGTCTGTAGGGGTTAATATAGTTATATACCTGGTGTCTCTACCTGTCTGTAGGGGTTAATATAGTTATATACCTGGTGTCTGTAGGGGTTAATATAGTTACATACCTGGTGTCTGTAGGGGTTAATATAGTTATATACCTGGTGTCTGTAGGGGTTAATATAGTTATATACCTGGTGTCTGTAGTGGTTAATATAGTTATATACCTGGTGTCTCTACCTGTCTGTAGGGGTTAATATAGTTATATACCTGGTGTCTGTAGGGGTTAATATAGTTATATACCTGGTGTCTGTAGGGGTTTATATAGTTATATACCTGGTGTCTCTACCTGTCTGTAGGGGTTAATATAGTTATATACCTGGTGTCTGTAGGGGTTAATATAGTTATATACCTGGTGTCTGTAGGGGTTAATATAGTTATATACCTGGTGTCTCTACCTGTCTGTAGGGGTTAATATAGTTATATACCTGGTGTCTGTAGTGGTTAATATAGTTATATACCTGGTGTCTCTACCTGTCTGTAGGGGTTAATATAGTTATATACCTGGTGTCTGTACCTGTCTGTAGGGGTTAATATAGTTATATACCTGGTGTCTGTAGGGGTTAATATAGTTATATACCTGGTGTCTGTAGGGGTTAATATAGTTATATACCTGGTGTCTGTAGGGGTTAATATAGTTATATACCTGGTGTCTGTAGGGGTTAATATAGTTATATACCTGGTGTCTGTAGGGGTTAATATAGTTATATACCTGGTGTCTGTAGGGGTTAATATAGTTATATACCTGGTGTCTGTAGGGGTTAATATAGTTATATACCTGGTGTCTCTACCTGTCTGTAGGGGTTAATATAGTTATATACCTGGTGTCTGTACCTGTCTGTAGGGGTTAATATAGTTATATACCTGGTGTCTGTACCTGTCTGTAGGGGTTAATATAGTTATATACCTGGTGTCTGTAGGGGTTAATATAGTTATATACCTGGTGTCTCTACCTGTCTCTAGGGGTTAATATAGTTATATACCTGGTGTCTGTACCTGTCTGTAGGGGTTAATATAGTTATATACCTGGTGTCTGTAGGGGTTAATATAGTTATATACCTGGTGTCTGTACCGCTGAGGGGTTAATATAGTTATATACCTGGTGTCTGTACCTGTCTGTAGGGGTTAATATAGTTATATACCTGGTGTCTGTAGGGGTTAATATAGTTATATACCTGGTGTCTGTAGGGGTTAATATAGTTATATACCTGGTGTCTGTAGGGGTTAATATAGTTATATACCTGGTGTCTGTAGGGGTTAATATAGTTATATACCTGGTGTCTGTAGGGGTTAATATAGTTATATACCTGGTGTCTCTACCTGTCTGTAGGGGTTAATATAGTTATATACCTGGTGTCTGTAGGGGTTAATATAGTTATATACCTGGTGTCTGTAGGGGTTAATATAGTTATATACCTGGTGTCTGTAGGGGTTAATATAGTTATATACCTGGTGTCTGTACCTGTCTGTAGGGGTTAATATAGTTATATAGCTGGTGTCTGTTGGGGTTAATATAGTTATATACCTGGTGTCGGTAGGGGTTAATATAGTTATATACCTGGTGTCTGTAGTGGTTAATATAGTTATATACCTGGTGTATGTAGGGGTTAATATAGTTATATACCTGGTGTCTGTAGGGGTTAATATAGTTATATACCTGGTGTTTGTACCTGTCTGTAGGGGTTAATATAGTTATATACCTGGTGTCTGTAGGGGTTAATATAGTTATATACCTGGTGTCTGTAGGGGTTAATATAGTTATATACCTGGTGTCTGTAGGGGTTAATATAGTTATATACCTGGTGTCTGTAGGGGTTAATATAGTTATATACCTGGTGTCTGTAGGGGTTAATATAGTTATATACCTGGTGTCTGTAGGGGTTAATATAGTTTTATACCTGGTGTCTGTAGGGGTTAATATAGTTATATACCTGGTGTCTGTAGGGGTTAATATAGTTATATACCTGGTGTCTGTACCTGTCTGTAGGGGTTAATATAGTTATATACCTGGTGTCTGTAGGGGTTAATATAGTTATATACCTGGTGTCTGTAGGGGTTAATATAGTTATATACCTGGTGTCTGTAGGGGTTAATATAGTTATATACCTGGTGTCTCTACCTGTCTGTAGGGGTTAATATAGTTATATACCTGGTGTCTGTAGGGGTTAATATAGTTATATACCTGGTGTCTCTACCTGTCTGTAGGGGTTAATATAGTTATATACCTGGTGTCTGTAGGGGTTAATATAGTTACATACCTGGTGTCTGTAGGGGTTAATATAGTTATATACCTGGTGTCTGTAGGGGTTAATATAGTTATATACCTGGTGTCTGTAGTGGTTAATATAGTTATATACCTGGTGTCTCTACCTGTCTGTAGGCGTTAATATAGTTATATACCTGGTGTCTGTAGGGGTTAATATAGTTATATACCTGGTGTCTGTAGGGGTTTATATAGTTATATACCTGGTGTCTCTACCTGTCTGTAGGGGTTAATATAGTTATATACCTGGTGTCTGTAGGGGTTAATATAGTTATATACCTGGTGTCTGTAGGGGTTAATATAGTTATATACCTGGTGTCTCTACCTGTCTGTAGGGGTTAATATAGTTATATACCTGGTGTCTGTAGGGGTTAATATAGTTATATACCTGGTGTCTGTAGGGGTTAATATAGTTATATACCTGGTGTATGTAGGGTTTAATATAGTTATATACCTGGTGTCTGTAGGGGTTAATATAGTTATATACCTGGTGTCTCTACCTGTTTTTAGGGGTTAATATAGTTACATACCTGGTGTCTGTAGGGGTTAATATAGTTATATACCTGGTGTCTGTAGGGGTTAATATAGTTATATACCTGGTGTCTGTAGGGGTTAATATAGTTATATACCTGGTGTCTGTAGGGTTTAATATAGTTATATACCTGGTGTCTGTAGGGGTTAATATAGTTATATACCTGGTGTCTGTAGGGGTTAATATAGTTATATACCTGGTGTCTGTAGAGGTTAATATAGTTATATACCTGGTGTCTGTAGGGGTTAATATAGTTATATACCTGGTGTCTGTAGGGGTTAATATAGTTATATACCTGGTGTCTGTACCTGTCTGTAGGGGTTAATATAGTTATATAACTGGTGTCTGTAGGGGTTAATATAGTTATATACCTGGTGTCGGTAGGGGTTAATATAGTTATATACCTGGTGTCTGTAGTGGTTAATATAGTTATATACCTGGTGTCTGTAGGGGTTAATATAGTTATATACCTGTTGTCTCTACCTGTCTGTAGGGGTTAATATAGTTATATACCTGGTGTCTGTAGAGGTTAATATAGTTATATACCTGGTGTCTGTAGGGGTTAATATAGTTATATACCTGGTGTCTGTAGGGGTTAATATAGTTATATACCTGTTGTCTCTACCTGTCTGTAGGGGTTAATATAGTTATATACCTGGTGTCTGTAGGGGTTAATATAGTTATATACCTGGTGTCTGTAGGGGTTAATATAGTTATATACCTGGTGTCTGTAGGGGTTAATATAGTTATATACCTGGTGTCTGTAGGGGTTAATATAGTTATATACCTGGTGTCTGTAGGAGTTAATATAGTTATATACCTGGTGTATGTAGGGGTTAATATAGTTATATAACTGGTGTCTGTAGGGGTTAATATAGTTATATACCTGGTGTCTGTAGGGGTTAATATAGTTATATACCTGGTGTCTGTACCTGTCTGTAGGGGTTAATATAGTTATATACCTGGTGTCTGTAGGGGTTAATATATTTATATACCTGGTGTCTGTAGGGGTTAATATAGTTATATACCTGGTGTCTCTACCTGTCTGTAGGGGTTAATATAGTTATATACCTGGTGTCTGTAGGGGTTAATATAGTTTTATACCTGGTGTCTGTAGGGGTTAATATAGTTATATACCTGGTGTCTGTAGGGGTTAATATAGTTATATACCTGGTGTCTGTACCTGTCTGTAGGGGTTAATATAGTTATATACCTGGTGTCTGTAGGGGTTAATATAGTTATATACCTGGTGTCTGTAGGGGTTAATATAGTTATATACCTGGTGTCTGTAGGGGTTAATATAGTTATATACCTGGTGTCTGTAGGGGTTAATATAGTTATATACCTGGTGTCTCTACCTGTCTGTAGGGGTTAATATAGTTATATACCTGGTGTCTGTAGGGGTTAATATAGTTATATACCTGGTGTCTCTACCTGTCTGTAGGGGTTAATATAGTTATATACCTGGTGTCTGTAGGGGTTAATATAGTTACATACCTGGTGTCTGTAGGGGTTAATATAGTTATATACCTGGTGTCTGTAGGGGTTAATATAGTTATATACCTGGTGTCTGTAGTGGTTAATATAGTTATATACCTGGTGTCTCTACCTGTCTGTAGGGGTTAATATAGTTATATACCTGGTGTCTGTAGGGGTTAATATAGTTATATACCTGGTGTCTCTACCTGTCTGTAGGGGTTAAAATAGTTATATACCTGGTGTCTGTAGGGGTTAATATAGTTATATACCTGGTGTCTGTAGGGGTTAATATAGTTATATACCTGGTGTCTGTAGGGGTTAATATAGTTATATACCTGGTGTCTGTACCTGTCTGTAGGGGTTAATATAGTTATATACCTGGTGTCTGTAGGGGTTAATATAGTTATATACCTGGTGTCTGTAGGGGTTAATATAGTTATATACCTGGTATCTGTAGGGGTTAATATAGTTATATACCTGGTGTCTGTAGGAGTTAATATAGTTATATACCTGGTGTCTGTAGGGGTTAATATAGTTATATACCTGGTGTCTGTAGGGGTTAATATAGTTATATACCTGGTGTCTGTAGGGGTTAATATAGTTATATACCTGGTGTCTCTACCTGTCTGTAGGGGTTAATATAGTTATATACCTGGTGTCTGTAGGGGTTAATATAGTTATATACCTGGTGTCTGTAGGGGTTAATATAGTTATATACCTGGTGTCTGTAGGGGTTAATATAGTTATATACCTGGTGTCTGTACCTGTCTGTAGGGGTTAATATAGTTATATAACTGGTGTCTGTAGGGGTTAATATAGTTATATACCTGGTGTATGTAGGGGTTAATATAGTTATATACCTGGTGTCTGTAGGGGTTAATATAGTTATATACCTGGTGTCTGTACCTGTCTGTAGGGGTTAATATAGTTATATACCTGGTGTCTGTAGGGGTTAATATAGTTATATACCTGGTGTCTGTAGGGGTTAATATAGTTATATACCTGGTGTCTGTAGGGGTTAATATAGTTATATACCTGGTGTCTGTAGGGGTTAATATAGTTTTATACCTGGTGTCTGTAGGGGTTAATATAGTTATATACCTGGTGTCTGTAGGGGTTAATATAGTTATATACCTGGTGTCTGTACCTGTCTGTAGGGGTTAATATAGTTATATACCTGGTGTCTGTAGGGGTTAATATAGTTATATACCTGGTGTCTGTAGGGGTTAATATAGTTATATACCTGGTGTCTCTACCTGTCTGTAGGGGTTAATATAGTTATATACCTGGTGTCTGTAGGGGTTAATATAGTTATATACCTGGTGTCTCTACCTGTCTGTAGGGGTTAATATAGTTATATACCTGGTGTCTGTAGGGGTTAATATAGTTACATACCTGGTGTCTGTAGGGGTTAATATAGTTATATACCTGGTGTCTGTAGGGGTTAATATAGTTATATACCTGGTGTCTGTAGTGGTTAATATAGTTATATACCTGGTGTCTGTAGGGGTTAATATAGTTATATACCTGGTGTCTCTACCTGTCTGTAGGGGTTAATATAGTTATATACCTGGTGTCTGTAGGGGTTAATATAGTTATATACCTGGTGTCTGTAGGGGTTAATATAGTTATATACCTGGTGTCTCTACCTGTCTGTAGGGGTTAATATAGTTATATACCTGGTGTCTGTAGGGGTTAATATAGTTATATACCTGGTGTCTGTAGGGGTTAATATAGTTATATACCTGGTGTCTGTAGGGGTTAATATAGTTATATACCTGGTGTCTGTAGGGGTTAATATAGTTATATACCTGGTGTCTGTAGGGGTTAATATAGTTATATACCTGGTGTCTGTAGGGGTTAATATAGTTATATACCTGGTGTCTGTACCTGTCTGTAGGGGTTAATATAGTTATATAACTGGTGTCTGTAGGGGTTAATATAGTTATATACCTGGTGTCGGTAGGGGTTAATATAGTTATATACCTGGTGTCTGTAGTGGTTAATATAGTTATATACCTGGTGTCTGTAGGGGTTAATATAGTTATATACCTGTTGTCTCTACCTGTCTGTAGGGGTTAATATAGTTATATACCTGGTGTCTGTAGGAGTTAATATAGTTATATACCTGGTGTATGTAGGGGTTAATATAGTTATATAACTGGTGTCTGTAGGGGTTAATATAGTTATATACCTGGTGTCTGTACCTGTCTGTAGGGGTTAATATAGTTATATACCTGGTGTCTGTAGGGGTTAATATATTTATATACCTGGTGTCTGTAGGGGTTAATAAAGTTATATACCTGGTGTCTGTAGGGGTTAATATAGTTATATACCTGGTGTCTGTAGGGGTTAATATAGTTTTATACCTGGTGTCTGTAGGGGTTAATATAGTTATATACCTGGTGTCTGTAGGGGTGAATATAGTTATATACCTGGTGTCTGTACCTGTCTGTAGGGGTTAATATAGTTATATACCTGGTGTCTGTAGGGGTTAATATAGTTATATACCTGGTGTCTGTAGGGGTTAATATAGTTATATACCTGGTGTCTGTAGGGGTTAATATAGTTATATACCTGGTGTCTCTACCTGTCTGTAGGGGTTAATATAGTTATATACCTGGTGTCTGTAGGGGTTAATATAGTTATATACCTGGTGTCTGTAGGGGTTAATATAGTTATATACCTGGTGTCTCTACCTGTCTGTAGGGGTTAATATAGTTATATACCTGGTGTCTGTAGGGGTTAATATAGTTACATACCTGGTGTCTGTAGGGGTTAATATAGTTATATACCTGGTGTCTGTAGGGGTTAATATAGTTATATACCTGGTGTCTGTAGTGGTTAATATAGTTATATACCTGGTGTCTCTACCTGTCTGTAGGGGTTAATATAGTTATATACCTGGTGTCTGTAGGGGTTAATATAGTTATATACCTGGTGTCTGTAGGGGTTTATATAGTTATATACCTGGTGTCTCTACCTGTCTGTAGGGGTTAATATAGTTATATACCTGGTGTCTGTAGGGGTTAATATAGTTATATACCTGGTGTCTGTAGGGGTTAATATAGTTATATACCTGGTGTCTCTACCTGTCTGTAGGGGTTAATATAGTTATATACCTGGTGTCTGTAGTGGTTAATATAGTTATATACCTGGTGTCTCTACCTGTCTGTAGGGGTTAATATAGTTATATACCTGGTGTCTGTACCTGTCTGTAGGGGTTAATATAGTTATATACCTGGTGTCTGTAGGGGTTAATATAGTTATATACCTGGTGTCTGTAGGGGTTAATATAGTTATATACCTGGTGTCTGTAGGGGTTAATATAGTTATATACCTGGTGTCTGTAGGGGTTAATATAGTTATATACCTGATGTCTGTAGGGGTTAATATAGTTATATACCTGGTGTATGTAGGGTTTAATATAGTTATATACCTGGTGTCTGTAGGGGTTAATATAGTTATATACCTGGTGTCTCTACCTGTTTTTAGGGGTTAATATAGTTACATACCTGGTGTCTGTAGGGGTTAATATAGTTATATACCTGGTGTCTGTAGGGGTTAATATAGTTATATACCTGGTGTCTGTAGGGGTTAATATAGTTATATACCTGGTGTCTGTAGGGGTTAATATAGTTATATACCTGGTGTCTGTAGGGGTTAATGTAGTTATATACCTGGTGTCTGTAGGGGTTAATATAGTTATATACCTGGTGTCTGTAGAGGTTAATATAGTTATATACCTGGTGTCTGTAGGGGTTAATATAGTTATATACCTGGTGTCTGTAGGGGTTAATATAGTTATATACCTGGTGACTGTAGGGGTTAATATAGTTATATACCTGGTGTCTGTAGGGGTTAATATAGTTATATACCTGGTGTCTCTACCTGTCTGTAGGGGTTAATATAGTTATATACCTGGTGTCTGTACCTGTCTGTAGGGGTTAATATAGTTATATACCTGGTGTCTGTAGGGGTTAATATAGTTATATACCTGGTGTCTGTAGGGGTTAATATAGTTATATACCTGGTGTCTGTAGGGGTTAATATAGTTATATACCTGGTGTCTGTAGGGGTTAATATAGTTATATACCTGGTGTCCGTAGGGGTTAATATAGTTATATATCTGGTTTCTGTAGGTGTTAATATAGTTATATACCTGGTGTCTGTACCTGTCTGTAGGGGTTAATATAGTTATATACCTGGTGTCTGTAGGGGTTAATATAGTTATATACCTGGGTGTCTGTAGGGGTTAATATAGTTATATACCTGGTGTCTGTAGGGGTTAATATAGTTATATACCTGGTGTCTGTAGGGGTTAATATAGTTATATACCTGGTGTCTCTACCTGTCTGTAGGGGTTAATATAGTTATATACCTGGTGTCTGTAGGGGTTAATATAGTTATATACCTGGTGTCTCTACCTGTCTGTAGGGGTTAATATAGTTATATACCTGGTGTCTGTAGGGGGTAATATAGTTATATACCTGGTGTCTGTAGGGGTTAATATAGTTATATACCTGGTGTCTGTAGGGGTTAATATAGTTATATACCAGGTGTCTGTAGGGGTTAATATAGTTACATACCTGGTGTCTGTAGGGGTTAATATAGTTATATACCTGGTGTCTGTAATGGTTAATATAGTTATATACCTGGTGTCTGTAGGGGTTAATATAGTTATATACCTGGTGTCTGTAGGGGTTAATATAGTTATATACCTGGTGTCTCTACCTGTCTGTAGGGGTTAATATAGTTATATACCTGGTGTCTGTAGGGGTTAATATAGTTATATACCTGGTGTCTGTAGGGGTTAATATAGTTATATACCTGGTGTCTGTAGGGGTTAATATAGTTATATACCTGGTGTCTGTAGGGGTTAATATAGTTATATACCTGGTGTCTGTACCTGTCTGTAGGGGTTAATATAGTTATATACCTGGTGTCTGTAGGGGTTAATATAGTTATATACCTGGTGTCTGTAGGGGTTAATATAGTTATATACCTGGTGTCTGTAGGGGTTAATATAGTTATATACCTGGTGTCTGTAGGGGTTAATATAGTTATATACCTGGTGTCTGTAGGGGTTAATATAGTTATATACCTGGTGTCTGTAGGGGTTAATATAGTTATATACCTGGTGTCTGTAGGGGTTAATATAGTTATATACCTGGTGTCTGTAGGGGTTAATATAGTTATATACCTGGTGTCTCTACCTGTCTGTAGGGGTTAATATAGTTTTATACCTGGTGTCTGTAGGGGTTAATATAGTTATATACCTGGTGTCTCTACCTGTCTGTAGGGGTTAATATAGTTATATACCTGGTGTCTGTAGGGGTTAATATAGTTATATACCTGGTGTCTGTAGGGGTTAATATAGTTATATACCTGGTGTCTGTAGGGGTTTATATAGTTATATACCTGGTGTCTCTACCTGTCTGTAGGGGTTAATATAGTTATATACCTGGTGTCTGTAGGGGTTAATATAGTTATATACCTGGTGTCTGTAGGGGTTAATATAGTTATATACCTGGTGTCTCTACCTGTCTGTAGGGGTTAATATAGTTATATACCTGGTGTCTGTAGGGGTTAATATAGTTATATACCTGGTGTCTGTAGGGGTTAATATAGTTATATACCTGGTGTATGTAGGGTTTAATATAGTTATATACCTGGTGTCTGTAGGGGTTAATATAGTTATATACCTGGTGTCTCTACCTGTTTTTAGGGGTTAATATAGTTACATACCTGGTGTCTGTAGGGGTTAATATAGTTATATACCTGGTGTCTGTAGGGGTTAATATAGTTATATACCTGGTGTCTGTAGGGGTTAATATAGTTATATACCTGGTGTCTGTACCTGTCTGTAGGGGTTAATATAGTTATATACCTGGTGTCTGTAGGGGTTAATATAGTTATATACCTGGTGTCTGTACCTGTCTGTAGGGGTTAATATAGTTATATACCTGGTGTCTGTAGGGGTTAATATAGTTATATACCTGGTGTCTGTAGGGGTTAATATAGTTATATACCTGGTGTCTGTAGGGGTTAATATAGTTATATACCTGGTGTCTCTACCTGTCTGTAGGGGTTAATATAGTTATATACCTGGTGTCTGTAGGGGTTAATATAGTTATATACCTGGTGTCTCTACCTGTCTGTAGGGGTTAATATAGTTATATACCT
Source organism: Salmo salar (assembly GCF_905237065.1). Taxonomy (NCBI): domain Eukaryota; kingdom Metazoa; phylum Chordata; class Actinopteri; order Salmoniformes; family Salmonidae; genus Salmo; species Salmo salar. The sequence continues at coordinate 86,940,520 of NC_059445.1, forward strand.
GGTGTCTGTAGGGGGTAATATAGTTATATACCTGGTGTCTGTAGGGGTTAATATAGTTATATACCTGGTGTCTGTAGGGGTTAATATAGTTATATACCTGGTGTCTGTAGGGGTTAATATAGTTATATACCTGGTGTCTGTAGGGGTTAATATAGTTATATACCTGGTGTCTGTAGGGGTTAATATAGTTACATACCTGGTGTCTGTAGGGGTTAATATAGTTATATACCTGGTGTCTCTACCTGTCTGTAGGGGTTAATATAGTTATATACCTGGTGTCTGTAGGGGTTAATATAGTTATATACCTGGTGTCTCTACCTGTCTGTAGGGGTTAATATAGTTATATACCTGGTGTCTGTAGGGGTTAATATAGTTATATACCTGGTGTCTCTACCTGTCTGTATGGGTTAATATAGTTATATACCTGGTGTCTGTAGGGGTTAATATAGTTACATACCTGGTGTCTGTAGGGGTTAATATAGTTATATACCTGGTGTCTGTAGGGGTTAATATAGTTATATACCTGGTGTCTGTAGAGGTTAATATAGTTATATACCTGGTGTCTGTAGGGGGTAATATAGTTATATACCTGGTGTCTGTAGGGGTTAATATAGTTATATACCTGGTGTCTGTAGGGGTTAATATAGTTACATACCAGGTGTCTGTAGGGGTTAATATAGTTACATACCTGGTGTCTGTAGGGGTTAATATAGTTATATACCTGGTGTCTCTACCTGTCTGTAGGGGTTAATATAGTTATATACCTGGTGTCTGTAGGGGTTAATATAGTTATATACCTGGTGTCTGTAGGGGTTAATATAGTTATATACCTGGTGTCTGTAGGGGTTAATATAGCTATATACCTGGTGTCTCTACCTGTCTGTAGGGGTTAATATAGTTATATACCTGGTGTCTGTAGGGGTTAATATAGTTATATACCTGGTGTCTGTAGGGGTTAATATAGTTATATACCTGGTGTCTGTAGGGGTTAATATAGTTATATACCTGGTGTCTGTAGGGGTTAATATAGTTATATACCTGGTGTCTGTACCTGTCTGTAGGGGTTAATATAGTTATATACCTGGTGTCTGTAGGGGTTAATATAGTTATATACCTGGTGTCTGTAGGGTTTAATATAGTTATATACCTGGTGTCTGTAGGGGTTAATATAGTTATATACCTGGTGTCTGTAGGGGTTAATATAGTTATATACCTGGTGTCTGTAGGGGTTAATATAGTTATATACCTGGTGTCTCTACCTGTCTGTAGGGGTTAATATAGTTATATACCTGGTGTCTGTAGGGGTTAATATAGTTATATACCTGGTGTCTGTAGGGGTTAATATAGTTATATACCTGGTGTCTGTAGGGGTTAATATAGTTATATACCTGGTGTCTGTACCTGTCTGTAGGGGTTAATATAGTTATATAACTGGTGTCTGTTGGGGTTAATATAGTTATATACCTGGTGTCGGTAGGGGTTAATATAGTTATATACCTGGTGTCTGTAGTGGTTAATATAGTTATATACCTGGTGTCTGTAGGGGTTAATATAGTTATATACCTGGTGTCTCTACCTGTCTGTAGGGGTTAATATAGTTATATACCTGGTGTCTGTAGGAGTTAATATAGTTATATACCTGGTGTATGTAGGGGTTAATATAGTTATATACCTGGTGTCTGTAGGGGTTAATATAGTTATATACCTGGTGTCTCTACCTGTCTGTAGGGGTTAATATAGTTATATACCTGGTGTCTGTAGGGGTTAATATAGTTATATACCTGGTGTCTGTAGGGGTTAATATAGTTATATACCTTGTGTCTGTAGGGGTTAATATAGTTATATACCTGGTGTCTGTAGGGGTTAATATAGTTATATACCTTGTGTCTGTAGGGGGTTAATATAGTTATATACCTGGTGTCTCTACCTGTCTGTAGGGGTTAATATAGTTATATACCAGGTGTCTGTACCTGTCTGTAGGGGTTAATATAGTTATATACCTGGTGTCTCTACCTGTCTGTAGGGGTTAATATAGCTATATACCTGGTGTCTGTAGGGGTTAATATAGTTATATACCTGGTGTCTGTAGGGGTTAATATAGTTATATACCTGGTGTCTGTAGGGGTTAATATAGTTTTATACCTGGTGTCTGTAGGGGTTAATATAGTTATATACCTGGTGTCTGTAGGGGTTAATATAGTTATATACCTGGTGTCTGTAGGGGTTAATATAGTTATATACCTGGTGTCTGTAGGGGTTAATATAGTTATATACCTGGTGTCTGTACCTGACTGTAGGGGTTAATATAGTTATATACCTGGTGTCTCTCCCTGTCTGTAGGGGTTAATATAGTTATATACCTGGTGTCTGTAGGGGTTAATATAGTTATATACCTGGTGTCTGTAGGGGTTAATATAGTTATATACCTGGTGTCTGTAGGGGTTAATATAGTTATATACCTGGTGTCTGTAGGGGTTAATATAGTTATATACCTGGTGTCTGTACCTGTCTGTAGGGGTTAATATAGTTATATACCTGGTGTCTGTAGGGGTTAATATAGTTATATACCTGGTGTCTGTAGGGTTTAATATAGTTATATACCTGGTGTCTGTAGGGGTTAATATAGTTATATACCTGGTGTCTGTAGGGGTTAATATAGTTATATACCTGGTGTCTGTAGGGGTTAATATAGTTATATACCTGGTGTCTCTACCTGTCTGTAGGGGTTAATATAGTTATATACCTGGTGTCTGTAGGGGTTAATATAGTTATATACCTGGTGTCTGTAGGGGTTAATATAGTTATATACCTGGTGTCTGTAGGGGTTAATATAGTTATATACCTGGTGTCTGTACCTGTCTGTAGGGGGTTAATATAGTTATATAACTGGTGTCTGTTGGGGTTAATATAGTTATATACCTGGTGTCGGTAGGGGTTAATATAGTTATATACCTGGTGTCTGTAGTGGTTAATATAGTTATATACCTGGTGTCTGTAGGGGTTAATATAGTTATATACCTGGTGTCTCTACCTGTCTGTAGGGGTTAATATAGTTATATACCTGGTGTCTGTAGGAGTTAATATAGTTATATACCTGGTGTCTGTAGGGGTTAATATAGTTATATACCTGGTGTCTGTAGGGGTTAATATAGTTATATACCTGGTGTATGTAGGGGTTAATATAGTTATATACCTGGTGTCTGTAGGGGTTAATATAGTTATATACCTGGTGTCTGTAGGGGTTAATATAGTTATATACCTGGTGTATGTAGGGGTTAATATAGTTATATACCTGGTGTCTGTAGGGGTTAATATAGTTATATACCTGGTGTCTCTACCTGTCTGTAGGGGTTAATATAGTTATATACCTGGTGTCTGTAGGGGTTAATATAGTTATATACCTGGTGTCTCTACCTGTCTGTAGGGGTTAATATAGTTATATACCTGGTGTCTGTACCTGTCTGTAGGGGTTAATATAGTTATATACCTGGTGTCTGTACCTGTCTGTAGGGGTTAATATAGTTATATACCTGGTGTCTGTAGGGGTTAATATAGTTATATACCTGGTGTCTGTAGGGGTTAATATAGTTATATACCTGGTGTCTGTAGGGGTTAATATAGTTATATACCTGGTGTCTGTAGGGGTTAATATAGTTTTATACCTGGTGTCTGTAGGGGTTAATATAGTTATATACCTGGTGTCTGTAGGGGTTAATATAATTATATACCTGGTGTCTGTAGGGGTTAATATAGTTATATACCTGGTGTCTGTAGGGGTTAATATAGTTTTATACCTGGTGTCTGTAGGGGTTAATATAGTTATATACCTGGTGTCTGTACCTGTCTGTAGGGGTTAATATAGTTATATACCTGGTGTCTGTAGGGGTTAATATAGTTATATACCTGGTGTCTCTACCTGTCTGTAGGGGTTAATATAGTTATATACCTGGTGTCTGTAGGGGTTAATATAGTTATATACCTGGTGTCTGTAGGGGTTAATATAGTTATATACCTGGTGTCTGTACCTGACTGTAGGGGTTAATATAGTTATATACCTGGTGTCTCTCCCTGTCTGTAGGGGTTAATATAGTTATATACCTGGTGTCTGTCGGGGTTAATATAGTTATATACCTGGTGTATCTACCTGTCTGTAGGGGTTAATATAGTTATATACCTGGTGTCTGTAGGGGTTAATATAGTTATATACCTGGTGTCTGTAGGGGTTAATATAGTTATATACCTGGTGTCTCTACCTGTCTGTAGGGGTTAATATAGATATATACCTGGTGTCTGTACCTGTCTGTAGGGGTTAATATAGTTATATACCTGGTGTCTGTAGGGGTTAATATAGTTATATACCTGGTGTCTGTAGGGGTTAATATAGTTATATACCTGGTGTCTGTATGGGTTAATATAGTTATATACCTGGTGTCTGTAGGGGTTAATATAGTTATATATCTGGTGTCTGTAGGGGTTAATATAGTTATATACCTGGTGTCTGTAGGGGTTAATATAGTTATATACCTGGTGTTTGTAGGGGTTAATATAGTTATATACCTGGTGTCTGTAGAGGTTAATATAGTTATATACCTGGTGTCTGTAGGGGTTAATATAGTTATATACCTGGTGTCTGTAGGGGTTAATATAGTTATATACCTGGTGTCTGTACCTGTCTGTAGGGGTTAATATAGTTATATAACTGGTGTCTGTTGGGGTTAATATAGTTATATACCTGGTGTCGGTAGGGGGTTAATATAGTTATATACCTGGTGTCTGTAGTGGTTAATATAGTTATATACCTGGTGTCTGTAGGGGTTAATATAGTTATATACCTGGTGTCTCTACCTGTCTGTAGGGGTTAATATAGTTATATACCTGGTGTCTGTAGGGGTTAATATAGTTATATATCTGGTGTCTGTAGGGGTTAATATAGTTTTATACCTGGTGTCTGTAGGGGTTAATATAGTTATATACCTGGTGTCTCTACCTGTCTGTAGGGGTTAATATAGTTATATACCTGGTGTCTGTAGGGGTTAATATAGTTATATACCTGGTGTCTGTAGGGGTTAATATAGTTTTATACCTGGTGTCTGTAGGGGTTAATATAGTTATATACCTGGTGTCTGTAGGAGTTAATATAGTTATATACCTGGTGTCTGTAGGGGTTAATATAGTTATATACCTGGTGTCTGTAGGGGTTAATATAGTTATATACCTGGTGTCTCTACCTGTCTGTAGGGGTTAATATAGTTATATACCTGGTGTCTGTAGGGGTTAATATAGTTATATATCTGGTGTCTGTAGGGGTTAATATAGTTATATACCTGGTGTCTGTAGAGGTTAATATAGTTATATACCTGGTGTCTGTAGTGGTTAATATAGTTATATACCTGGTGTCTGTAGAGGTTAATATAGTTATATACCTGGTGTCTGTAGTGGTTAATATAGTTATATACCTGGTGTCTCTACCTGTCTGTAGGGGTTAATATAGTTATATACCTGGTGTCTGTAGGGGTTAATATAGTTATATACCTGGTGTCTGTAGGGGTTAATATAGTTATATACCTGGTGTCTGTAGGGGTTAATATAGTTATATACCTGGTGTCTGTACCTGTCTGTAGGGGTTAATATAGTTATATAACTGGTGTCTGTTGGGGTTAATATAGTTATATACCTGGTGTCGGTAGGGGTTAATATAGTTATATACCTGGTGTCTGTAGTGGTTAATATAGTTATATACCTGGTGTCTGTAGGGGTTAATATAGTTATATACCTGGTGTCTCTACCTGTCTGTAGGGGTTAATATAGTTATATACCTGGTGTCTGTAGGAGTTAATATAGTTATATACCTGGTGTATGTAGGGGTTAATATAGTTATATACCTGGTGTCTGTAGGGGTTAATATAGTTATATACCTGGTGTCTCTACCTGTCTGTAGGGGTTAATATAGTTATATACCTGGTGTCTGTAGGGGTTAATATAGTTATATACCTGGTGTCTGTAGGGGTTAATATAGTTATATACCTTGTGTCTGTAGGGGTTAATATAGTTATATACCTGGTGTCTGTAGGGGTTAATATAGTTATATACCTTGTGTCTGTAGGGGTTAATATAGTTATATACCTGGTGTCTCTACCTGTCTGTAGGGGTTAATATAGTTATATACCTGGTGTCTGTACCTGTCTGTAGGGGTTAATATAGTTATATACCTGGTGTCTGTACCTGTCTGTAGGGGTTAATATAGTTATATACCTGGTGTCTGTAGGGGTTAATATAGTTATATACCTGGTGTCTGTAGGGGTTAATATAGTTATATACCTGGTGTCTGTAGGGGTTAATATAGTTTTATACCTGGTGTCTGTAGGGGTTAATATAGTTATATACCTGGTGTCTGTAGGGGTTAATATAGTTATATACCTGGTGTCTGTAGGGGTTAATATAGTTATATACCTGGTGTCTGTAGGGGTTAATATAGTTATATACCTGGTGTCTGTACCTGACTGTAGGGGTTAATATAGTTATATACCTGGTGTCTCTCCCTGTCTGTAGGGGTTAATATAGTTATATACCTGGTGTCTGTAGGGGTTAATATAGTTATATACCTGGTGTCTGTAGGGGTTAATATAGTTATATACCTGGTGTCTGTAGGGGTTAATATAGTTATATACCTGGTGTCTGTAGGGGTTAATATAGTTATATACCTGGTGTCTGTACCTGTCTGTAGGGGTTAATATAGTTATATACCTGGTGTCTGTAGGGGTTAATATAGTTATATACCTGGTGTCTGTAGGGTTTAATATAGTTATATACCTGGTGTCTGTAGGGGTTAATATAGTTATATACCTGGTGTCTGTAGGGGTTAATATAGTTATATACCTGGTGTCTGTAGGGGTTAATATAGTTATATACCTGGTGTCTCTACCTGTCTGTAGGGGTTAATATAGTTATATACCTGGTGTCTGTAGGGGTTAATATAGTTATATACCTGGTGTCTGTAGGGGTTAATATAGTTATATACCTGGTGTCTGTAGGGGTTAATATAGTTATATACCTGGTGTCTGTACCTGTCTGTAGGGGTTAATATAGTTATATAACTGGTGTCTGTTGGGGTTAATATAGTTATATACCTGGTGTCGGTAGGGGTTAATATAGTTATATACCTGGTGTCTGTAGTGGTTAATATAGTTATATACCTGGTGTCTGTAGGGGTTAATATAGTTATATACCTGGTGTCTCTACCTGTCTGTAGGGGTTAATATAGTTATATACCTGGTGTCTGTAGGAGTTAATATAGTTATATACCTGGTGTCTGTAGGGGTTAATATAGTTATATACCTGGTGTCTGTAGGGGTTAATATAGTTATATACCTGGTGTATGTAGGGGTTAATATAGTTATATACCTGGTGTCTGTAGGGGTTAATATAGTTATATACCTGGTGTCTGTAGGGGTTAATATAGTTATATACCTGGTGTATGTAGGGGTTAATATAGTTATATACCTGGTGTCTGTAGGGGTTAATATAGTTATATACCTGGTGTCTCTACCTGTCTGTAGGGGTTAATATAGTTATATACCTGGTGTCTGTAGGGGTTAATATAGTTATATACCTGGTGTCTCTACCTGTCTGTAGGGGTTAATATAGTTATATACCTGGTGTCTGTACCTGTCTGTAGGGGTTAATATAGTTATATACCTGGTGTCTGTACCTGTCTGTAGGGGTTAATATAGTTATATACCTGGTGTCTGTAGGGGTTAATATAGTTATATACCTGGTGTCTGTAGGGGTTAATATAGTTATATACCTGGTGTCTGTAGGGGTTAATATAGTTATATACCTGGTGTCTGTAGGGGTTAATATAGTTTTATACCTGGTGTCTGTAGGGGTTAATATAGTTATATACCTGGTGTCTGTAGGGGTTAATATAATTATATACCTGGTGTCTGTAGGGGTTAATATAGTTATATACCTGGTGTCTGTAGGGGTTAATATAGTTTTATACCTGGTGTCTGTAGGGGTTAATATAGTTATATACCTGGTGTCTGTACCTGTCTGTAGGGGTTAATATAGTTATATACCTGGTGTCTGTAGGGGTTAATATAGTTATATACCTGGTGTCTCTACCTGTCTGTAGGGGTTAATATAGTTATATACCTGGTGTCTGTAGGGGTTAATATAGTTATATACCTGGTGTCTGTAGGGGTTAATATAGTTATATACCTGGTGTCTGTACCTGACTGTAGGGGTTAATATAGTTATATACCTGGTGTCTCTCCCTGTCTGTAGGGGTTAATATAGTTATATACCTGGTGTCTGTCGGGGTTAATATAGTTATATACCTGGTGTATCTACCTGTCTGTAGGGGTTAATATAGTTATATACCTGGTGTCTGTAGGGGTTAATATAGTTATATACCTGGTGTCTGTAGGGGTTAATATAGTTATATACCTGGTGTCTCTACCTGTCTGTAGGGGTTAATATAGATATATACCTGGTGTCTGTACCTGTCTGTAGGGGTTAATATAGTTATATACCTGGTGTCTGTAGGGGTTAATATAGTTATATACCTGGTGTCTGTAGGGGTTAATATAGTTATATACCTGGTGTCTGTATGGGTTAATATAGTTATATACCTGGTGTCTGTAGGGGTTAATATAGTTATATATCTGGTGTCTGTAGGGGTTAATATAGTTATATACCTGGTGTCTGTAGGGGTTAATATAGTTATATACCTGGTGTTTGTAGGGGTTAATATAGTTATATACCTGGTGTCTGTAGAGGTTAATATAGTTATATACCTGGTGTCTGTAGGGGTTAATATAGTTATATACCTGGTGTCTGTAGGGGTTAATATAGTTATATACCTGGTGTCTGTACCTGTCTGTAGGGGTTAATATAGTTATATAACTGGTGTCTGTTGGGGTTAATATAGTTATATACCTGGTGTCGGTAGGGGTTAATATAGTTATATACCTGGTGTCTGTAGTGGTTAATATAGTTATATACCTGGTGTCTGTAGGGGTTAATATAGTTATATACCTGGTGTCTCTACCTGTCTGTAGGGGTTAATATAGTTATATACCTGGTGTCTGTAGGGGTTAATATAGTTATATATCTGGTGTCTGTAGGGGTTAATATAGTTTTATACCTGGTGTCTGTAGGGGTTAATATAGTTATATACCTGGTGTCTCTACCTGTCTGTAGGGGTTAATATAGTTATATACCTGGTGTCTGTAGGGGTTAATATAGTTATATACCTGGTGTCTGTAGGGGTTAATATAGTTTTATACCTGGTGTCTGTAGGGGTTAATATAGTTATATACCTGGTGTCTGTAGGAGTTAATATAGTTATATACCTGGTGTCTGTAGGGGTTAATATAGTTATATACCTGGTGTCTGTAGGGGTTAATATAGTTATATACCTGGTGTCTCTACCTGTCTGTAGGGGTTAATATAGTTATATACCTGGTGTCTGTAGGGGTTAATATAGTTATATATCTGGTGTCTGTAGGGGTTAATATAGTTATATACCTGGTGTCTGTAGAGGTTAATATAGTTATATACCTGGTGTCTGTAGTGGTTAATATAGTTATATACCTGGTGTCTGTAGAGGTTAATATAGTTATATACCTGGTGTCTGTAGTGGTTAATATAGTTATATACCTGGTGTCTGTAGGGGTTAATATAGTTATATACCTGGTGTCTGTACCTGTCTGTAGGGGTTAATATAGTTATATAACTGGTGTCTGTTGGGGTTAATATAGTTATATACCTGGAGTCGGTAGGGGTTAATATAGTTATATACCTGGTGTCTGTAGTGGTTAATATAGTTATATACCTGGTGTCTGTAGAGGTTAATATAGTTATATACCTGGTGTCTGTAGTGGTTAATATAGTTATATACCTGGTGTCTGTACAGGTTAATATAGTTATATACCTGGTGTCTCTACCTGTCTGTAGGGGTTAATATAGTTATATACCTGGTGTCTGTAGGAGTTAATATAGTTATATACCTGGTGTATGTAGGGGTTAATATAGTTATATACCTGGTGTCTGTAGGGGTTAATATAGTTATATACCTGGTGTCTCTACCTGTCTGTAGGGGTTAATATAGTTATATACCTGGTGTCTGTAGGGGTTAATATAGTTATATACCTGGTGTCTCTACCTGTCTGTAGGGGTTAATATAGTTATATACCTGGTGTCTGTACCTGTCTGTAGGGGTTAATATAGTTATATACCTGGTGTCTGTACCTGTCTGTAGGGGTTAATATAGTTATATACCTGGTGTCTGTAGGGGTTAATATAGTTATATACCTGGTGTCTGTAGGGGTTAATATAGTTATATACCTGGTGTCTGTAGGGGTTAATATAGTTTTATACCTGGTGTCTGTAGGGGTTAATATAGTTATATACCTGGTGTCTGTAGGGGTTAATATAGTTATATACCTGGTGTCTGTAGGGGTTAATGTAGTTATATACCTGGTGTCTGTAGGGGTTAATATAGTTATATACCTGGTGTCTGTACCTGTCTGTAGGGGTTAATATAGTTATATACCTGGTGTCTCTCCCTGTCTGTAGGGGTTAATATAGTTATATACCTGGTGTCTGTCGGGGTTAATATAGTTATATACCTGGTGTATCTACCTGTCTGTAGGGGTTAATATAGTTATATAGCTGGTGTCTATAGGGGTTAATATAGTTATATACCTGGTGTCTGTAGGGGTTAATATAGTTATATAGCTGGTGTCTGTAGGGGTTAATATAGTTATATATCTGGTGTCTGTAGGGGTTAATATAGTTATATACCTGGTGTCTGTAGGGGTTAATATAGTTATATACCTGGTGTTTGTAGGGGTTAATATAGTTATATACCTGGTGTCTGTAGAGGTTAATATAGTTATATACCTGGTGTCTGTAGGGGTTAATATAGTTATATACCTGGTGTCTGTAGGGGTTAATATAGTTATATACCTGGTGTCTGTAGGGGTTAATATAGTTATATACCTGGTGACTGTAGGGGTTAATATAGTTATATACCTGGTGACTGTAGGGGTTAATATAGTTATATACCTGGTGTCTGTAGGGGTTAATATAGTTATATACCTGGTGTCTCTACCTGTCTGTAGGGGTTAATATAGTTATATACCTGGTGTCTGTAAGGGTTAATATAGTTATATACCTGGTGTCTGTACCTGTCTGTAGGGGTTAATATAGTTATATACCTGGTGTCTGTAGGGGTTAATATAGTTATATACCTGGTGTCTGTAGGGGTTAATATAGTTATATACCTGGTGTCTGTAGGGGTTAATATAGTTATATACCTGGTGTCTGTACCTGTCTGTAGGGGTTAATATAGTTATATACCTGGTGTATCTACCTGTCTGTAGGGGTTAATATAGTTATATACCTGGTGTCTGTAGGGGTTAATATAGTTATATATCTGGTGTCTGTAGGGGTTAATATAGTTATATACCTGGTGTCTGTAGGGGTTAATATAGTTATATACCTGGTGTTTGTAGGGGTTAATATAGTTATATACCTGGTGTCTGTACCTGTCTGTAGGGGTTAATATAGTTATATACCTGGTGTCTGTAGGGGTTAATATAGTTATATACCTGGTGTCTGTAGGGGTTAATATAGTTATATACCTGGTGTCTGTAGAGGTTAATATAGTTATATACCTGGTGTCTGTAGGGGTTAATATAGTTATATACCTGGTTTCTGTAGGGGTTAATATAGTTATATACCTGGTGTCTGTAGGGGTTAATATAGTTATATACCTGGTTTCTGTAGGGGTTAATATAGTTATATACCTGGTGACTGTAGGGGTTAATATAGTTATATACCTGGTGTCTGTAGGGGTTAATATAGTTATATACCTGGTGTCTGTAGAGGTTAATATAGTTATATACCTGGTGTCTATAGGGGTTAATATAGTTATATACCTGGTGTCTCTACCTGTCTGTAGGGGTTAATATAGTTATATACCTGGTGTCTGTAGGGGTTAATATAGTTATATACCTGGTGTCTGTAGGGGTTAATATAGTTATATACCTGGTGTCTCTACCTGTCTGTAGGGGTTAATATAGTTATATACCTGGTGTCTGTAAGGGTTAATATAGTTATATACCTGGTGTCTGTACCTGTCTGTAGGGGTTAATATAGTTATATACCTGGTGTCTGTAGGGGTTAATATAGTTATATACCTGGTGTCTGTAGGGGTTAATATAGTTATATACCTGGTGTCTGTAGGGGTTAATATAGTTATATACCTGGTGTCCGTAGGGGTTAATATAGTTATATACCTGGTGTCTGTACCTGTCTGTAGGGGTTAATATAGTTATATACCTGGTGTCTGTAGGGGTTAATATAGTTATATACCTGGTGTCTCTACCTGTCTGTAGGGGTTAATATAGTTATATACCTGGTGTCTGTAGGGGTTAATATAGTTATATACCTGGTGTCTCTACCTGTCTGTAGGGGTTAATATAGTTATATACCTGGTGTCTGTAGGGGTTAATATAGTTACATACCTGGTGTCTGTAGGGGTTAATATAGTTATATACCTGGTGTCTGTACCTGTCTGTAGGGGTTAATATAGTTATATACCTGGTGTCTGTAGGGGTTAATATAGTTATATACCTGGTGTCTGTAGGGGTTAATATAGTTATATACCTGGTGTCTGTAGGGGTTAATATAGTTATATACCTGGTGTCTGTAGGGGTTAATATAGTTATATACCTGGTGTCTGTAGGGGTTAATATAGTTATATAGCTGGTGTCTGTAGGGGTTAATATAGTTATATACCTGGTGTCTCTACCTGTCTCTAGGGGTTAATATAGTTATATACCTGGTGTCTGTACCTGTCTGTAGGGGTTAATATAGTTATATACCTGGTGTCTGTAGGGGTTAATATAGTTATATACCTGGTGTCTGTACCTGTCTGTAGGGGTTAATATAGTTATATACCTGGTGTCTGTAGGGGTTAATATAGTTATATAGCTGGTGTCTGTAGGGGTTAATATAGTTATATACCTGGTGTCTGTAGGGGTTAATATAGTTATATACCTGGTGTCTGTAGGGGTTAATATAGTTATATACCTGGTGTCCGTAGGGGTTAATATAGTTATATACCTGGTGTCTGTAGGGGTTAATATAGTTATATACCTGGTGTCTGTACCTGTCTGTAGGGGTTAATATATTTATATACCTGGTGTCTGTAGGGGTTAATATAGTTATATACCTGGTGTCTGTAGGGGTTAATATAGTTATATACCTGGTGTCTGTAGGGGTTAATATAGTTATATACCTGGTGTCTGTAGGGGTTAATATAGTTATATACCTGGTGTCTGTAGGGGTTAATATAGTTATATACCTGGTGTCTCTACCTGTCTGTAGGGGTTAATATAGTTATATACCTGGTGTCTGTAGGGGTTAATATAGTTATATACCTGGTGTCTGTACCTGTCTGTAGGGGTTAATATATTTATATACCTGGTGTCTGTAGGGGTTAATATAGTTATATACCTGGTGTCTGAAGGGGTTAATATAGTTATATACCTGGTGTCTCTACCTGTCTGTAGGGGTTAATATAGTTATATACCTGGTGTCTATAGGGGTTAATATAGTTATATACCTGGTGTCTGTAGGGGTTAATATAGTTATATACCTGGTGTCTGTAGGGGTTAATATAGTTATATACCTGGTGTCTGTAGGGGTTAATATAGTTATATACCTGGTGTATCTACCTGTCTGTAGGGGTTAATATAGTTATATACCTGGTGTTTGTAGGGGTTAATATAGTTATATACCTGGTCTCTGTAGGGGTTAATATAGTTATATACCTGGTGTCTGTAGGGGTTAATATAGTTATATACCTGGTGTCTGTAGGGGTTAATATAGTTATATACCTGGTGTCTGTAGGGGTTAATATAGTTATATACCTGGTGTCTGTAGGGGTTAATATAGTTATATACCTGGTGTCTGTAGGGTTTAATATAGTTATATACCTGGTGTCTGTAGGGGTTAATATAGTTATATACCTGGTGTCTGTACCTGTCTGTAGGGGTTAATATAGTTATATACCTGGTGTCTGTAGGGGTTAATATAGTTATATACCTGGTGTCTGTAGGGGTTAATATAGTTATATACCTGGTGTCTGTAGGGGTTAATATAGTTATATACCTGGTGTCTGTAGGGGTTAATATAGTTATATACCTGGTGTCTGTAGGGGTTAATATAGTTATATACCTGGTGTCTGTAGGGGTTAATATAGTTATATACCTGGTGTCTGTAGGGGTTAATATAGTTATATACCTGGTGTCTGTAGGGGTTGATATAGTTATATACCTGGTGTCTGTAGGGGTTGATACAGGTGTCTTTCTGTTTGGATCCGAAGGCGAATTGGCAGCACTCCAAGGCCTTGAGTTCGTGATGAGACTGTAGGTCGGGCCTCCACACTCTGCAGTAGATTACGTGGGGAAGGCCTTTACGATGGGATACCTGGAGACGACTGTCCAGAGACCGAGGGATCGTCACACACTTACCTGGTGGAAGAGGTAAAGAAGAGGGGTCAGAGACACACATAGAGGAGGAAGAGGAGGAGGAGGAGGTAGAGAGGGGGGTCAGAGACACACATAGAGGAGGAAGAGGAGGAGGAGGAGGGAGAGAGGGGGGTCAGAGACACATAGAGGAGGAAGAGGAGGTAGAGAGAGGGGTCAGAGACACACAGAGGAGGAAGAGGAGGTAGAGAGAGGGGTCAGAGACACACATAGAGGAGGAAGAGGAGGAAGAGGAGGAGGAGGTAGAGAGAGGGGTCAGAGACACACATAGAGGAGGAAGAGCAGGGGGTAGAGAGGGGGGTCAGAGACACATAGAGGAGGTAGAGAGGGGGGTCAGAGACACACATAGAGGAGGAAGAGGAGGAAGAGGAGGAGGAGGTAGAGAGAGGGGTCAGAGACACACATGGAGGAGGAAGAGGAGGAGGAGGTAGAGAGGGGGGTCAGAGACACACATATAGAGGAGGAAGAGGAGGAGGTAGAGAGAGGGGTCAGAGACACACATGGAGGAGGAAGAGGAGGAGGAGGTAGAGAGGGGGGTCAGAGACACACATAGAGGAGGAAGAGGGGGAGGAGGTAGAGAGGGGGGTCAGAGACACACATGGAAGAGGAGGAGGTAGAGAGGGGGGTCAGAGGCACACATAGAGGAGGAAGAGGAGGTAGAGAGGGGGGTCAGAGACACATGGAGGAGGAAGAGGAGGAGGAAGAGAGGGGGGTCAGAGACACATATAGAGGAGGAAGTGAGAGAGGTGTGATGGACAGAAACACTTCAATCTTGACATTTAACGGTAATTTCTGCAATGTTTCCCTTGAATGATCTCCACTAACACGGTAACCGCGTCAACGAGAGTAGAGGAGGTAGAGTAGGTAGAGAGGGGGGTCAGAGATCCACTAACACAGTAACCGCGTCAACGAGAGTAGAGGAGGTAGAGTAGGTAGAGAGGGGGGGTCAGAGATCCACTAACACAGTAACCGCGTCAACGAGAGTAGAGGAGGTAGAGTAGGTAGAGAGGGGGGTCAGAGATCCACTAACACAGTAACCGCGTCAACGAGAGTAGAGGAGGTAGAGTAGGTAGAGAGGGGGGTCAGAGATCCACTAACACGGTAACCGCGTCAACGAGAGTAGAGGAGGTAGAGTAGGTAGAGAGGGGGGGTCAGAGATCCACTAACACGGTAACCGCGTCAACGAGAGTAGAGGAGGTAGAGTAGGTAGAGAGGGGGGGTCAGAGATCCACTAACACAGTAACCGCGTCAACGAGAGTAGAGGAGGTAGAGTAGGTAGAGAGGGGGGGTCAGAGATCCACTAACACGGTAACCGCGTCAACGAGAGTAGAGGAGGTAGAGTAGGTAGAGAGGGGGGGTCAGAGATCCACTAACACGGTAACAGCGTCAACGAGAGTAGAGGAGGTAGAGTAGGTAGAGAGGGGGGGTCAGAGATCCACTAACACGGTAACCGCGTCAACGAGAGTAGAGGAGGTAGAGTAGGTAGAGAGGGGGGTCAGAGATCCACTAACACAGTAACCGCGTCAACGAGAGTAGAGGAGGTAGAGTAGGTAGAGAGGGGGTCAGAGATCCACTAACACGGTAACCGCGTCAACGAGAGTAGAGGAGGTAGAGTAGGTAGAGAGGGGGGTCAGAGATCCACTAACACGGTAACAGCGTCAACGAGAGTAGAGGAGGTAGAGTAGGTAGAGGAGGGGGTCAGAGATCCACTAACACGGTAACCGCGTCAACGAGAGTAGAGGAGGTAGAGTAGGTAGAGAGGGGGGGTCAGAGATCCACTAACACGGTAACAGCGTCAACGAGAGTAGAGGAGGTAGAGTAGGTAGAGAGGGGGGGTCAGAGATCCACTAACACGGTAACAGCGTCAACGAGAGTAGAGGAGGTAGAGTAGGTAGAGAGGGGGGGTCAGAGATCCACTAACACGGTAACCGCGTCAACGAGAGTAGAGGAGGTAGAGTAGGTAGAGAGGGGGGGTCAGAGATCCACTAACACGGTAACAGCGTCAACGAGAGTAGAGGAGGTAGAGTAGGTAGAGAGGGGGGGTCAGAGATCCACTAACACGGTAACCGCGTCAACGAGAGTAGAGGAGGTAGAGTAGGTAGAGAGGGGGGTCAGAGATCCACTAACACGGTAACCGCGTCAACGAGAGTAGAGGAGGTAGAGTAGGTAGAGAGGGGGTCAGAGATCCACTAACACGGTAACCGCGTCAACGAGAGTAGAGGAGGTAGAGTAGGTAGAGAGGGGGGGGTCAGAGATCCACTAACACGGTAACCGCGTCAACGAGAGTAGAGGAGGTAGAGTAGGTAGAGAGGGGGGGTCAGAGATCCACTAACACGGTAACAGCGTCAACGAGAGTAGAGGAGGTAGAGTAGGTAGAGAGGGGGGTCAGAGATCCACTAACACGGTAACCGCGTCAACGAGAGTAGAGGAGGTAGAGAGGGGGGTCAGAGATCCACTAACACGGTAACCGCGTCAACGAGAGTAGAGGAGGTAGAGTAGGTAGAGAGGGGGGGTCAGAGATCCACTAACACGGTAACCGCGTCAACGAGAGTAGAGGAGGTAGAGTAGGTAGAGAGGGGGGTCAGAGATCCACTAACACGGTAACCGCGTCAACGAGAGTAGAGGAGGTAGAGTAGGTAGAGAGGGGGGTCAGAGATCCACTAACACGGTAACCGCGTCAACGAGAGTAGAGGAGGTAGAGTAGGTAGAGAGGGGGGTCAGAGATCCACTAACACGGTAACCGCGTCAACGAGAGTAGAGGAGGTAGAGTAGGTAGAGAGGGGGGGTCCGAGATCCACTAACACAGTAACAGCGTCAACGAGAGTAGAGGAGGTAGAGTAGGTAGAGAGGGGGGGTCAGAGATCCACTAACACGGTAACCGCGTCAACGAGAGTAGAGGAGGTAGAGTAGGTAGAGAGGGGGGTCAGAGATCCACTAACACGGTAACCGCGTCAACGAGAGTAGAGGAGGTAGAGTAGGTAGAGAGGGGGGTCAGAGATCCACTAACACGGTAACCGCGTCAACGAGAGTAGAGGAGGTAGAGTAGGTAGAGAGGGGGGTCAGAGATCCACTAACACGGTAACAGCGTCAACGAGAGTAGAGGAGGTAGAGTAGGTAGAGAGGGGGGGTCAGAGATCCACTAACACGGTAACAGCGTCAACGAGAGTAGAGGAGGTAGAGTAGGTAGAGAGGGGGGTCAGAGATCCACTAACACGGTAACAGCGTCAACGAGAGTAGAGGAGGTAGAGTAGGTAGAGAGGGGGGTCAGAGATCCACTAACACGGTAACCGCGTCAACGAGAGTGTTCCGGCTTTAACTGACAGGATTATTTTCTCCTCGTAGTTATTTACTTCCAGATCCACGAAAGTACAGAGAACAACACACCACACACACCACACACAGACACCACACACACATACCACACACACACACACACCACACACACTCCACACACACACACCACACACACACTCCACACACACACACACACTCCACACACAGACACCACACACCACACACACACACACCACACACAGACACCACACACACATACCACACACACACACACACACCACACACACTCCACACACACCACACACACACTCCACACACACACACTCCACACACAGACACCACACACATACACACACAAACACCACACACACCACACACACACACACACACACACACACACCACACACACACTCCACACACCACACAGACACCACACACCAGACACACACTCCACACACACACAGACACCACACACCAGACAGACACCACACCACATACACACACACAACACACACACACACAGTCCCTCACTGGGCTGTCCGGGGCAGCTGAGAGCTCTCTCCAGATCCTCCATCGCTCCTTTCTTCTTCTTTACTTTCTTCACCAGGGCGTCCACAGCCTTCTCCGCCCACTTCTCCTCTTCATCGCCCTGTTTCCATCCCAGCAGCCTCTTCACCGCCGGACTGGTGAAGGAGAAGAGTGACGTAATGGAGGTGGACGAGTGCATAATGGGAGGGAAAGAGGGATAAGAAATCCATCTTGGGCGAAGGAGTGAGGGAATGTGATGGACGGAGGTGAGAGAGGGGGGGAAAAAGGGGATAGAGGGATGTGATGGACGGAGGTGAGAGAAGGGGGGAAGAAGGGGATAGAGAGATGTGATGGACGGAGGTGAGAGAGGGGGGGAAGAAGGGGATAGAGAGATGTGATGGACGGAGGTGAGAGAAGGGGGGAAGAAGGGGATAGAGAGATGTGATGGACGGAGGTGAGAGAGGGGGGGAAGAAGGGGATAGAGAGATGTGATGGACGGAGGTGAGAGAGGGAGGAAGAAGGGGATAGAGAGATGTGATGGACGGAGGTGAGAGAGGGGGGAAGAAGGGGATAGAGGCTGGGACACTGAATCAAGTCTATGGGGACTATAGGAATTACATATCAAATCATTAATCAAGTCTAAGGTTATATCCTGCCTGTTTGGCCCTGTCCGGGGGTATCGTCGGATGGGGCCACAGTGTCTCCCGACCCCTCCTGTCTCAGCCTCCAGTATTTATGCTGCAGTAGTTTATGTGTCGGTGGGCTAGGGTCAGTCTGTTACATCTGGAGTATTTCTCCTGTGGTAAATGTAAGTATGCTCTCTCTAATTTTCTCTCGCTTTCTCACTTTCTTTCTCTCTCTCGGAGGACCTGAGCCCTAGGACCATGCCTCAGGACTACCTGGTATGATGACTCCTTGTTCCTCCTCAGAACCCCTGGTTACTGTTGTTCCTCCTCAGAACCCCTGGTTACTGTTGTTCCTCCTCAGAACCCCTGGTTACTGTTGTTCCTCCTCAGAACCCCTGGTTACTGTTGTTCCTCCTGAAACCCCCTGGTTACTGTTGTTCCTCCTCAGAACCCCTGGTTACTGTTGTTCCTCCTGAGAACCCCTGGTTACTGTTGTTCCTCCTCAGAACCCCTGGTTACTGTTGTTCCTCCTCAGAACCCCTGGTTACTGTTGTTCCTCCTGAAAACCCCTGGTTACTGTTGTTCCTCCTCAGAACCCCTGGTTACTGTTGTTCCTCCTCAGAACCCCTGGTTACTGTTGTTCCTCCTCAGAACCCCTGGTTACTGTTGTTCCTCCTCAGAACCCCTGGTTACTGTTGTTCCTCCTCCTCAGAACCCCTGGTTACTGTTGTTCCTCCTCAGAACCCCTGGTTACTGTTGTTCCTCCTCAGAACCCCTGGTTACTGTTGTTCCTCCTCAGAACCCCTGGTTACTGTTGTTCCTCCTCAGAACCCCTGGTTACTGTTGTTCCTCCTCAGAACCCCTGGTTACTGTTGTTCCTCCTCAGAACCCCTGGTTACTGTTGTTCCTCCTCAGAACCCCTGGTTACTGTTGTTCCTCCTCAGAACCCCTGGTTACTGTTGTTCCTCCTCAGAACCCCTGGTTACTGTTGTTCCTCCTCAGAACCCCTGGTTACTGTTGTTCCTCCTCAGAACCCCTGGTTACTGTTGTTCCTCCTCAGAACCCCCTGGTTACTGTTGTTCCTCCTCAGAACCCCTGGTTACTGTTGTTCCTCCTCAGAACCCCTGGTTACTGTTGTTCCTCCTCAGAACCCCTGGTTACTGTTGTTCCTCCTCAGAACCCCTGGTAACTGTTGTTCCTCCTCAGAACCCCTGGTTACTGTTGTTCCTCCTCAGAACCCCTGGTTACTGTTGTTCCTCCTCAGAACCCCTGGTTACTGTTGTTCCTCCTCAGAACCCCTGGTTACTGTTGTTCCTCCTCAGAACCCCTGGTTACTGTTGTTCCTCCTCAGAACCCCTGGTTACTGTTGTTCCTCCTCAGAACCCCTGGTTACTGTTGTTCCTCCTGAGAACCCCTGGTTACTGTTGTTCCTCCTCAGAACCCCTGGTTACTGTTGTTCCTCCTCAGAACCCCTGGTTACTGTTGTTCCTCCTCAGAACCCCTGGTTACTGTTGTTCCTCCTGAGAACCCCTGGTTACTGTTGTTCCTCCTGAAAACCCCTGGTTACTGTTGTTCCTCCTCAGAATCCCTGGTTACTGTTGTTCCTCCTCAGAACCCCTGGTTACTGTTGTTCCTCCTCCTCAGAACCCCTGGTTACTGTTGTTCCTCCTCAGAACCCCTGGTTACTGTTGTTCCTCCTCAGAACCCCTGGTTACAATCGCAGGCTGTCTCAGTGTGTGTGTGGACTGCTGTAATTGGCTAGGCGGTCTTGCGCGGGCTCTCCAGTCTCCAGGCACCAGTGATGTAATGCAGGCGGATGAACACCAGGTCTCTACCCATCTGTAGCCAGCTCCACACTGGCACCAGCTTAGACCCTATAACACATGATAAAACATTGTAAATAGGGCTTTCAAACGTTTAAAAAAGAAATAATAGGATTTGCTGCAATTAAATCGCAATTAACCGCAAATTGTCAAATTTGCTCGAAGTGAGCTGTAATTTAAGATTTTTTTAATACAAAAAACATTGACGTCTTGATTTTGTCTAAACTAACAAGTTAGCAACATTAGGTATATTGAGAAAGCACACTTTATTTAGCCTCAATGCCAACATGTTTTTACATGGTAGATTTTAGCTGAATAGATTTGTTATGTTTTCAGTGGTTAACATTAGTTAACCAGTAGAAACAACTAAACACATTAGTTAACCAGTAGAAACAACTAAACACATTAGTTAACCAGTAGAAACAACTAAACACATTAGTTAACCAGTAGAAACAACTAAACACATTAGTTAACCAGTAGAAACAACTAACACATTAGTTAACACATTAGTTAACCAGTAGAAACAACTAAACACATTAGTTAACCAGTAGAAACAACTAACACATTAGTTAACCAGTAGAAACAACTAAACACATTAGTTAACCAGTAGAAACAACTAAACACATTAGTTAACCAGTAGAAACAACTAAACACATTAGTTAACCAGTAGAAACAACTAAACACATTAGTTAACCAGTAGAAACAACTAAACACATTAGTTAACCAGTAGAAACAACTAACACATTAGTTAACCAGTAGAAACAACTAAACACATTAGTTAACCAGTAGAAACAACTAAACACATTAGTTAACCAGTAGAAACAACTAACACATTAGTTAACCAGTAGAAACAACTAAACACATTAGTTAACCAGTAGAAACAACTAACACATTAGTTAACCAGTAGAAACAACTAAACACATTAGTTAACCAGTAGAAACAACTAAACACATTAGTTAACCAGTAGAAACAACTAAACACATTAGTTAACCAGTAGAAACAACTAACACATTAGTTAACCAGTAGAAACAACTAAACACATTAGTTAACCAGTAGAAACAACTAAACACATTAGTTAACCAGTAGAAACAACTAAACACATTAGTTAACCAGTAGAAACAACTAAACACATTAGTTAACCAGTAGAAACAACTAACACATTAGTTAACCAGTAGTCCCCATCTGGAAACAACTTGGCCAGAGACATTAAAACACCTCTCTCTCTCTCTTCACTGGGAACTCTGATCTCCTTACGTATGTTCATGTTTTAATGACAGACGAGTCGGGAGACTGGTTAGCAGAGAGGAAGGTCACAGATAGTTGGCCGCGCCGAGGCTCGAACCCTGGTTGCCGTGGAGCCACATGTGGTCCAGTTGACAGACTCACCTTCCACCTCAGTCCAGTTGACAGCCACCTCAGCTATGGGGATGTTAAAGCGCTGAGCGATGTAGAGCAGCTACCTCAGCTATGGGGATGTTAAAGCGCTGAGCGATGTAGAGCAGCTACCTCAGCTATGGGGATGTTAAAGCGCTGAGCGATGTAGAGCAGCCACCTCAGCTATGGGGATGTTAAAGCGCTGAGCGATGTAGAGCAGCTACCTCAGCTATGGGGATGTTAAAGCGCTGAGCGATGTAGAGCAGCTACCTCAGCTATGGGGATGTTAAAGCGCTGAGCGATGTAGAGCAGCTACCTCAGCTATGGGGATGTTAAAGCGCTGAGCGATGTAGAGCAGCTACCTCAGCTATGGGGATGTTAAAGCGCTGAGCGATGTAGAGCAGCCACCTCAGCTATGGGGATGTTAAAGCGCTGAGCGATGTAGAGCAGCTACCTCAGCTATGGGGATGTTAAAGCGCTGAGCGATGTAGAGCAGCCACCTCAGCTATGGGGATGTTAAAGCGCTGAGCGATGTAGAGCAGCTACCTCAGCTATGGGGATGTTAAAGCGCTGAGCGATGTAGAGCAGCTAACATCCCCATAGCTGAGGTAGCTGCTACATCGCTCAGCGCTAACATCCCCATAGCTGAGGTAAAGCGCTGAGCGATGTAGAGCAGCTACCTCAGCTATGGGGATGTTAAAGCGCTGAGCGATGTAGAGCAGCTACCTCAGCTATGGGGATGTTAAAGCGCTGAGCGATGTAGAGCAGCTACCTCAGCTATGGGGATGTTAAAGCGCTGAGCGATGTAGAGCAGCTACCTCAGCTATGGGGATGTTAAAGCGCTGAGCGATGTAGAGCAGCCACCTCAGCTATGGGGATGTTAAAGCGCTGAGCGATGTAGAGCAGCTACCTCAGCTATGGGGATGTTAAAGCGCTGAGCGATGTAGAGCAGCCACCTCAGCTATGGGGATGTTAAAGCGCTGAGCGATGTAGAGCAGCTACCTCAGCTATGGGGATGTTAAAGCGCTGAGCGATGTAGAGCAGCCACCTCAGCTATGGGGATGTTAAAGCGCTGAGCGATGTAGAGCAGCCACCTCAGCTATGGGGATGTTAAAGCGCTGAGCGATGTAGAGCAGCCACCTCAGCTATGGGGATGTTAAAGCGCTGAGCGATGTAGAGCAGCCACCTCAGCTATGGGGATGTTAAAGCGCTGAGCGATGTAGAGCAGCTACCTCAGCTATGGGGATGTTAAAGCGCTGAGCGATGTAGAGCAGCCACCTCAGCTATGGGGATGTTAAAGCGCTGAGCGATGTAGAGCAGCCACCTCAGCTATGGGGATGTTAAAGCGCTGAGCGATGTAGAGCAGCTACCTCAGCTATGGGGATGTTAAAGCGCTGAGCGATGTAGAGCAGCTCCACATCAAAGGCCCTGTGGAACAGTACAACGTTCTAGGTACAATGTTCTCACAAAAACAACTAGGCAGAAGCTTTTCAAAACCAGTGGATGTTCACAACAGAGGAAGTGCAGCACTGCTGAACCTGGTGGAGTACTAGACTAGTAAACTAGAGTACTAGACTAGTAAACAAGAGTACTAGACTAGTAAACTAGAGTACTAGACTAGTAAACTAGAGTACTAGACTAGTAAACTAGAGTACTAGACTAGTAAACTAGAGTACTAGACTAGTAAACTAGAGTACTAGACTAGTAAACAAGAGTACTAGACTAGTAAACAAGAGTACTAGACTAGTAAAATAGAGTACTAGACTAGTAAACTAGAGTACTAGACTAGTAAACTAGAGTACTAGACTAGACTAGTAAAGTAGAGTACTAGACTAGACTAGTAAAGTAGAGTACTAGACTAGACTAGTAAAGTAGAGTACTAAACTAGACTAGTAAAGTAGAGTACTAAACTAGACTAGTAAAGTAGAGTACTAAACTAGACTAGTAAAGTAGAGTACTAAACTAGACTAGTAAAGTAGAGTACTAAACTAGACTAGTAAAGTAGAGTACTAAACTAGACTAGTAAAGTAGAGTACTAAACTAGACTAGTAAAGTAGAGTACTAAACTAGACTAGTAAAGTAGAGTACTAAACTAGACTAGTAAAGTAGAGTACTAAACTAGACTAGTAAAGTAGAGTACTAAACTAGACTAGTAAACTAGAGTACTAGACTAGACTAGTAAAGTAGAGTACTAAACTAGACTAGTAAAGTAGAGTTCAGTAATGATCCCTTCTCTGTTCAGAGAGAGACCATACACCAGGGCACTGTTCAGATCCAAGTTGAAATTATTTGAAGAAAATGTGTGTGTGTTACATAAATATATATATATATATATGTAGAGGAGAAGGTCTTGAAGATCTCTGTCCCCTTACATCGTTGTGTTCAAATAGAGCCATCTAATTACTATGTAATAACCGTCATTCACACCATGCAAATATCAGGAAGTAAAGCGCTCCCCTTCAGAGAGAGACCTTACCAGTGTTCCCCTGTAGTGACAATTATATGATGCAGGAAGTAGAATAGAATTACTGCTACAATGTAATTATGTAATGTGTTATACCAGGTTAACTTTATATAAAAGGTGAATGGTTAGGTTTTTCCTTTCCAGAAGACAGAGAGAGAGACAACAGTACATTTTGGTATTGTCAGGGTTAGGGGAGACCTTACCACCGCTCCACGTGTAGAGAGGAGAAGGTATTGAGCGCGGCGTCGCGGGTGAAGAGCTTGAAGCCA
>NC_059445.1:86972961-86982961 GCF_905237065.1 Salmo salar
GTAATCTAAATCTAATTTGATAGTGGACATTGTTAACTAGAATATAGGTGAATGCACCAATTTGTAAGTCGCTCTGGATAAGAGCGTCTGCTAAATGACTAAAATGTAAAATGTAAATGTGAATTAAACTGATTTTAATCAAACTACTTTAATCATTTTCATCAGAACTGCTAAGCCCTTGGAATACCACAGTCGTTTTCTGGTGAGTTTCTGTAGCTACCAATGCATATATATATATATAAGGGGTTATTGTTGTCTGCAGAAAGAGAACTGCAGGTCTGATGGAAGGGAACTGGGTGAATTCAGAACCACTACATTGAATATAGGTAGCAGACATGATCCACAGTGATGAATAAAGGTTCTTACTACCCTCACAAACAAAGGGGTCATTCAATCTCCCCCCCCCGACACACATTCTCTCTCTGAACCCTCTCTACCCCTCCTCCAGGTCTAATGGTCTATAACCAGGTCTAATGGTCTATAACCAGGTCTAATGGTCTATAACCAGGTCTATAACCAGGTCTAATGGTCTATAACCAGGTCTATAACCAGGTCTAATGGTCTATAACCAGGTCTATAACCAGGTCTATAACCAGGTCTATAACCAGGTCTAATGGTCTATAACCAGGTCTAATGACTTTCAATAGAACGGGGTCTAATGGCTGTTTCAGTAGAACGGGGGCTAATGGCTGTTTCAGTAGAACGGGGGCTAATGGCTGTTTCAGTAGAACGGGGGCTAATGGCTGTTTCAGTAGAACGGGGTATAATGGCTGTTTCAGTAGAACGGGGGCTAATGGCTGTTTCAGTAGAACGGGGGCTAATGGCTGTTTCAGTAGAACGGGGGCTAATGGCTGTTTCAGTAGAACGGGGCTAATGGCTGTTTCAGTAGAACGGGGGCTAATGGCTGTTTCAGTAGAACGGGGCTAATGGCTGTTTCAGTAGAACGGGGGCTAATGGCTGTTTCAGTAGAACGGGGGCTAATGGCTGTTTCAGTAGAACGGGGCTAATGGCTGTTTCAGTAGAACGGGGTCTAATGGCTGTTTCAGTAGAACGGGGCTAATGGCTGTTTCAGTAGAACGGGGTCTAATGGCTGTTTCAGTAGAACGGGGGCTAATGGCTGTTTCAGTAGAACGGGGTCTAATGGCTGTTTCAGTAGAACGGGGGCTAATGGCTGTTTCAGTAGAACGGGGTCTAATGGCTGTTTCAGTAGAACGGGGTCTAATGGCTGTTTCAGTAGAACGGGGTCTAATGGCTGTTTCAGTAGAACGGGGGCTAATGGCTGTTTCAGTAGAACGGGGGCTAATGGCTGTTTCAGTAGAACGGGGTCTAATGGCTGTTTCAGTAGAACGGGGTCTAATGGCTGTTTCAGTAGAACGGGGGCTAATGGCTGTTTCAGTAGAACGGGGGCTAATGGCTGTTTCAGTAGAACGGGGTCTAATGGCTGTTTCAGTAGAACGGGGTCTAATGGCTGTTTCAGTAGAACGGGGTCTAATGGCTGTTTCAGTAGAACGGGGCTAATGGCTGTTTCAGTAGAACGGGGTCTAATGGCTGTTTCAGTAGAACGGGGTCTAATGGCTGTTTCAGTAGAACGGGGGCTAATGGCTGTTTCAGTAGAACGGGGGCTAATGGCTGTTTCAGTAGAACGGGGTCTAATGGCTGTTTCAGTAGAACGGGGGCTAATGGCTGTTTCAGTAGAACGGGGGCTAATGGCTGTTTCAGTAGAACGGGGTCTAATGGCTGTTTCAGTAGAACGGGGTCTAATGGCTGTTTCAGTAGAACGGGGGCTAATGGCTGTTTCAGTAGAACGGGGTATAATGGCTGTTTCAGTAGAACGGGGTCTAATGGCTGTTTCAGTAGAACGGGGTCTAATGGCTGTTTCAGTAGAACGGGGGCTAATGGCTGTTTCAGTAGAACGGGGGCTAATGGCTGTGTTTTCTAAAATACACTATACGGACTTGGCAATACGATGACATTGCTAAAGTAGACACATATTTAGTAGATAACAACTTTGCCACCATCATCATCATCATCATCATCATCATGTTGTCAAATTTACTTTAGACCAATAGCAATTTTGTTATTAGCTAGCAAAGTTTGTCAAAAAATAGCTAGCAATGCTAACAATAACGTTAGCTAGCTCAAATCTGCCGGTCTCCCTCAATCTTTGCTAACTAAACATTATACTCCATTTTAAGTCAATCTGGCGACATCGAAATTATCACACAAGGTTTTCCTACTCATTATTTGCCTTTTAAGAAACGTCATCGTGTTTTCAACGGTAATACACTACGGACGATCTCCGCCAGGCCCCGACGATGACGCAGCGAGAAGAATGCTGTTGGGTGTATGTACTGACTATGGACTGGTCCACCTAGCTATCTGAAGATGAATGTACTGACTATGACTGGTC
Source organism: Salmo salar (assembly GCF_905237065.1). NCBI lineage: Eukaryota > Metazoa > Chordata > Actinopteri > Salmoniformes > Salmonidae > Salmo > Salmo salar. Next base: position 86,975,372 of record NC_059445.1, read on the forward strand.
CACCTAGCTATCTGGAGATGAATGGACTGACTATGACTGGTCCACCTAGCTATCTGGAGATGAATGGACTGACTATGACTGGTCCACCTAGCTATCTGAAGATGAATGGACTGACTATGACTGGTCCACCTAGCTATCTGGAGATGAATGGACTGACTATGACTGGTCCACCTAGCTATCTGGAGATGAATGTACTGACTATGACTGGTCCACCTAGCTATCTGGAGATGAATGTACTGACTATGACTGGTCCACCTAGCTATCTGGAGATGAATGGACTGACTATGACTGGTCCACCTAGCTATCTGGAGATGAATGTACTAACTATGACTGGTCCACCTAGCTATCTGGAGATGAATGTACTGACTATGACTGGTCCACCTAGCTATCTGGAGATGAATGGACTGACTATGACTGGTCCACCTAGCTATCTGGAGATGAATGGACTGACTATGACTGGTCCACCTAGCTATCTGGAGATGAATGTACTGACTATGACTGGTCCACCTAGCTATCTGGAGATGAATGTACTGACTATGACTGGTCCACCTAGCTATCTGGAGATGAATGGACTGACTATGACTGGTCCACCTAGCTATCTGGAGATGAATGTACTGACTATGACTGGTCCACCTAGCTATCTGGAGATGAATGTACTGACTATGACTGGTCCACCTAGCTATCTGGAGATGAATGTACTGACTATGACTGGTCCACCTAGCTATCTGGAGATGAATGTACTGACTATGACTGGTCCACCTAGCTATCTGGAGATGAATGTACTGACTATGACTGGTCCACCTAGCTATCTGGAGATGAATGGACTGACTATGACTGGTTATCGTTTGAGAACCTCGTCGGGTGACGGTACGTTTGAGAACCTCGTCAGGTGACACAGAGAGAGAACTCACTTCTACAGCTTAAAGAGGATTCCTTAAAGGGGAAATGCACACATCTGTTTTCCATATTATAACGACAAATAAGTTACTGCAAACATGGAACACTTTGTTTTCCCCCTGACGTCACTGAACAGCAGAGCGTGTACTGAGATTTTGATGTGGATTTCATATTGAATGCATGTAGGCTCCGCGCTCAGATTTACTGCTATTGATTGTGCTTCTCAGCTGCGATTCTGTTCCCTAGCTGTGCTGGGTTCTGTACTGTGACATCGTGTGTGTGTGTGTGTGTGTGTGTGTGTGTCTGTTCCCTAGCTGTGCTGGGTTCTGTACTGTGACATCGTGTGTGTGTGTGTGTGTGTGTGTGTGTGTGTGTGTGTGTGTGTGTGTGTGGTGTTCCCTAGCTGTGCTGGGTTCTGTACTGTGACATCGTGTGTGTGTGTGTGTGTGTATGTGTGTGTGTGTTCCCTAGCTGGGTTCTGTGACATTGTGTGTGTGTGTGTGTGTGTGTGTGTGTGTGTGTGTTCCCTAGCTGGGTTCTGTGACATTGTGTGTGTGTGTGTGTGTGTGTGTGTGTGTGTGTGTGTGTGTGTTCCCTAGCTGGGTTCTGTGACATTGTGTGTGTGTGTGTGTGTGTGTGTATGTGTGTGTGTGTTCCCTAGCTGGGTTCTGTGACATTGTGTGTCTGGACTACGATGGTAACATGTTGGATGCCTGTCTCATCTCCCTGCTGGCTGCTCTTAAGAACGGTGAGACCTGCTGACATTACAGATACATTAGCTGTCCCGTATTGTGCTCTCCCATCTATACATTAGCTGTGCTGTGCTCTCCCATCTATACATTAGCTGTGTTGTGCTCTCCCATCTATACATTAGCTGTGCTGTGCTCTCCCATCTCAGACTCAGAGAAGAATGCCACAGCATGGAAGAAAGTACTGCGGTTCATTTGAATGAACTAGACCTGCGCTCATGGTTTATAACCTCGCTCAGAACACCAGACAGTCATGAGTCATTTCTGATTAAATCAGGGGAAAAAAATAACTTTGAACTTGAATACGTAGTGTTCCTGTTGCCCCATTTTGTTTCCTCCTCTGCCTCACAGCTCGTCCCCCCCGAGGTGACGGTTAACAGGAGAGGTCTGAACATCCTATAGGGGCCTCCTTCGCTGTGTGTTGATGAGTAAGTATCTTCTTCCCATTCACCCGTCACTCAGGACTGACCCATTTTCATCCATAGAGGAGGAGAAGCCAATTGAAACTGAATTTGAAGGTGTTCCTAATGTTTTGTACACACACGGTGTACGTGAAACGATTGTTTATCAAATAATATGAAACAGTTTGTAGTCTACAAATGATTTGTAATTATGTTCAGGCCCAATGGTCATCCGCTCAAGAAAATAAAATTGTCCCACGGCTGAATCTAGTTGATGATCCCTGCTATAACCCCTTCCCTAGGCCCAAACCAACCCCTTCCCTAGGCCCAAACCAACCCCTTCCCTAGGCCCCAATCAACCCTGAAACCAACCCCTTCCCTAGGCCCAAACCAACCCCTTCCCTAGGCCCAAACCAACCCCTTCCCTAGGCCCCAATCAACCCTGAAACCAACCCTTTCCCTAGGCCCAAACCAACCCCTTCCCTAGGCCCCAATCAACCCTGAAACCAACCCTTTCCCTAGGCCCCAATCAACCCTGAAACCAACCCTTTCCCTAGGCCCAAACCAACCCCTTCCCTAGGCCCCAAATCAACCCTGAAACCAACCCCTTCCCTAGGCCCAAATCAACCCTGGAACCAACCCCTTCCCTAGGCCCAAACCAACCCCTTCCCTAGGCCTAAACCAACCCCTTCCCTAGGCCCAAACCAACCCCTTCCCTAGGCCCAAACCAACCCCTTCCCTAGGCCCAAACCAACCCCTTCCCTAGGCCCCAATCAACCCCTTCCCTAGGCCCAAATCAACCCTGGAACCAACCCCTTCCCTAGGCCCCAATCAACCCTGAAACCAACCCCTTCCCTAGGCCCAAACCAACCCCTTCCCTAGGCCCAAACCAACCCCTTCCCTAGGCCCCAATCAATCCTGGAACCAACCCCTTCCCTAGGCCCAAATCAACCCTGGAACCAACCCCTTCCCTAGGCCCAAACCAACCCCTTCCCTAGGCCCCAATCAACCCCTTCCCTAGGCCCAAATCAACCCTGGAACCAACCCCTTCCCTAGGCCCCAATCAACCCTGAAACCAACCCCTTCCCTAGGCCCAAACCAACCCCTTCCCTAGGCCCAAACCAACCCCTTCCCTAGGCCCCAATCAATCCTGGAACCAACCCCTTCCCTAGGCCCCAATCAACCCTGGAACCAACCCCTTCCCTAGGCCCCAATCAACCCTGGAACCAACCCCTTCCCTAGGACCAAACCAACCCCTTCCCTAGGCCCAAACCAACCCCTTCCCTAGGCCCAAACCAACCCCTTCCCTAGGCCCAAACCAACCCCTTCCCTAGGCCCAAACCAACCCCTTCCCTAGGCCCCAATCAACCCTGTAACCAGTCTGGAACCAACCCCAAAGCCTCTTCCCAAATCTACTTCTGGTTAACCCCTTCCTAGCCTTCACTGCCCAATACCAAATCCACTTTTCTTTCCAACTCAGTTCCTAAGAATCCACTAGTTATCCTCTTCCCCAGTCCCAAAACAACCCTTAAACCCTACCACCAAATATACAGCGACTTACAAATTGGTGCATTCACCTTATGATATCCAGTAGTACATCTATATCTTTTTTTTTTTTTTTGGGGGGGGGTTAGAAGGATTACTATATCCTATCCCAGGTATATACTTCTTTATGGCCCCCTCTTAAAATAACTCAAGGTTATAGGTCAACTGTTGTGTCTATATGCTAAACTCTCGTCTTTTCCAGGTGGTACATCATTATCGGGTGAGAAGCTTCAGGACTGTATCAGCCGGGCCACGACGAGACACCGAGAGATCTGCAAACTCATCGACATAGTCCTATAGAGCGTCAAGACACCCAAATAAACACACTTTTTTTTTCTTTAAAAGTTGTATTTTCATGTCAATATATATATATATATATATATAAAACTGCGGAAAAAAAATACCATTTAATTTCTGCCTCAGTGTCCCAGAAATGTCACATGATTTCTCATAGGAATATACTCTTCTTAATCCCGCCCCCTTCCACCCCTACAAGGAAGTGCCTTAGTATAAAATGTGCCATATAAAATTGCACTCAGCATTGCATGCTGGGAAAACGAGTCTTCTTGCGATAGCATCATCTTATTAGATGCCAGTGCCCTTGTCAAAAAGTAAAGGGATAGGGTGGCATTTCAGACACACCCAGAACCAGGAGTCTCTGCCGTCCCCGTGTCCATCCAGGAGTCTGAGTCGACGCCGCCATATGAGGATGAAACAGGACAGCAGGAAGAACCGTCTCCGTTTTCATCATAGGTTGTCAGGACGTGGTCGGCACGCCAACCAAACAGTCATTATTACATCATCTCACAGCAACAAAACGTTTTTTTTTTTTTGTTGCCTAAAGTCTCCTAAATGAGACGGGGGTAGGAGTACTCTATAGAGACGTATTGGGGGGGTAGGAGTACTCTATAGAGACGTATTGGGGGGTAGGAGTACTCTATAGAGACGTATTGGGGGGGGGTAGGAGTACTCTATAGAGACGTATTGGGGGGGGTAGGAGTACTCTATAGAGAAGTATCTGGGGGGGGTAGGAGTACTCTATAGAGAAGTATTGGGGGGGTAGGAGTACTCTATAGAGACGTATTGGGGGGTAGGAGTACTCTATAGAGACGTATTGGGGGGGTAGGAGTACTCTATAGAGACGTATGGGGGGTAGGAGTACTCTATAGAGACGTATGGGGGGGTAGGAGTACTCTATAGAGACGTATTGGGGGGGGTAGGAGTACTCTATAGAGAAGTATTGGGGGGGGGGTAGGAGTACTCTATAGAGACGTATGGGGGGTAGGAGTACTCTATAGAGACGTATTGGGGGGGGTAGGAGTACTCTATAGAGAAGTATCTGGGGGGGGTAGGAGTACTCTATAGAGAAGTATTGGGGGGGGTAGGAGTACTCTATAGAGACGTATTGGGGGGTAGGAGTACTCTATAGAGACGTATTGGGGGGGTAGGAGTACTCTATAGAGAAGTATTGGGGGGGTAGGAGTACTCTATAGAGACGTATTGGGGGGGGTAGGAGTACTCTATAGAGACGTATTGGGGGGGTAGGAGTACTCTATAGAGAAGTATCTGGGGGGGTAGGAGTACTCTATAGAGACGTATTGGGGGGGGTAGGAGTACTCTATAGAGACGTATTGGGGGGGTAGGAGTACTCTATAGAGACGTATTGGGGGGTAGGAGTACTCTATAGAGACGTATGGGGGGGTAGGAGTACTCTATAGAGACGTATTGGGGGGGTAGGAGTACTCTATAGAGACGTATGGGGGGTAGGAGTACTCTATAGAGAAGTATCTGGGTGGGGTAGGAGTACTCTATAGAGACGTATTGGGGGGGGTAGGAGTACTCTATAGAGACGTATTGGGGGGTAGGAGTACTCTATAGAGACGTATGGGGGGGGGTAGGAGTACTCTATAGAGACGTATTGGGGGGGTAGGAGTACTCTATAGAGACGTATTGGGGGGGGTAGGAGTACTCTATAGAGACGTATTGGGGGGTAGGAGTACTCTATAGAGACGTATTGGGGGGTAGGAGTACTCTATAGAGAAGTATGGGGGGGGTAGGAGTACTCTATAGAGACGTATTGGGGGGGTAGGAGTACTCTATAGAGACGTATTGGGGGGGTAGGAGTACTCTATAGAGACGTATTGGGGGGGTAGGAGTACTCTATAGAGACGTATTGGGGGGGGTAGGAGTACTCTATAGAGACGTATTGGGGGGGGTAGGAGTACTCTATAGAGACGTATTGGGGGGGGTAGGAGTACTCTATAGAGACGTATTGGGGGGGGTAGGAGTACTCTATAGAGACGTATTGGGGGGGTAGGAGTACTCTATAGAGACGTATTGGGGGGTAGGAGTACTCTATAGAGACGTATTGGGGGGGGTAGGAGTACTCTATAGAGACGTATTGGGGGGGTAGGAGTACTCTATAGAGACGTATGGGGGGTAGGAGTACTCTATAGAGACGTATTGGGGGGTAGGAGTACTCTATAGAGACGTATGGGGGGTAGGAGTACTCTATAGAGACGTATTGGGGGGGGTAGGAGTACTCTATAGAGACGTATTGGGGGGTAGGAGTACTCTATAGAGACGTATCTGGGGGGGTAGGAGTACTCTATAGAGACGTATTGGGGGGTAGGAGTACTCTATAGAGACGTATTGGGGGGTAGGAGTACTCTATAGAGACGTATCTGGGGGTAGGAGTACTCTATAGAGACGTATGGGGGGGTAGGAGTACTCTATAGAGACGTATTGGGGGGGGGTAGGAGTACTCTATAGAGACGTATTGGGGGGGTAGGAGTACTCTATAGAGACGTATTGGGGGGTAGGAGTACTCTATAGAGACGTATTGGGGGGGGTAGGAGTACTCTATAGAGACGTATTGGGGGGGGTAGGAGTACTCTATAGAGACGTATTGGGGGGTAGGAGTACTCTATAGAGACGTATTGGGGGGGGTAGGAGTACTCTATAGAGACGTATGGGGGGGTAGGAGTACTCTATAGAGACGTATGGGGGGGGTAGGAGTACTCTATAGAGACGTATTGGGGGGGGTAGGAGTACTCTATAGAGACGTATTGGGGGGTAGGAGTACTCTATAGAGACGTATTGGGGGGGTAGGAGTACTCTATAGAGAAGTATGGGGGGGGTAGGAGTACTCTATAGAGACGTATTGGGGGGGGTAGGAGTACTCTATAGAGACGTATGGGGGGGTAGGAGTACTCTATAGAGACGTATGGGGGGGGTAGGAGTACTCTATAGAGACGTATTGGGGGGGGTAGGAGTACTCTATAGAGACGTATTGGGGGGGTAGGAGTACTCTATAGAGACGTATTGGGGGGGGTAGGAGTACTCTATAGAGACGTATTGGGGGGGGTAGGAGTACTCTATAGAGACGTATTGGGGGGGGGGTCATCATGATTTGGGGAGGGGCTGCGGCGTGCTCCTCTTGGTTGGCTGGGGAGAGGGGGGTCATCATGATTTGGGGAGGGGCTGTGGCGTGCTCCTCTTGCTCTTACTTCTTGGTTGGCTGGCGGTATGTAGCCGTGGCGATGCCTCCTGAGGGCCCGCCCCCCCCATAGCCATTTGCTGCTGCTGCATTTGGTGGTGCAAGAATTGCAACTGAGGGAGAGAGAGAGGAAATAAATTACTGTAATTTACCATGCCAAGGCAGAAACCAGCTGGCCAAAGCAGGTTACTGTAATTTACCATGCCAAGGCAGAAACCAGCTGGCCAAAGCAGGTTACTGTAATTTACCATGCCAAGGCAGAAACCAGCTGGCCAAAGCAGGTTACTGTAATTTACCATGCCAAGGCAGAAACCAGCTGGCCAAAGCAGGTTACTGTAATTTACCATGCCAAGGCAGAAACCAGCTGGCCAAAGCAGGTTACTGTAATTTACCATGCCAAGGCAGAAACCAGCTGGCCAAAGCAGGTTACTGTAATTTAAAGGTTAGCCTAATTTCAGTTGTGACAAAACAAACAAGTCCAGTGTAGAGAATCACTGTA